>NW_008795490.1:12363102-12377865 GCF_000699145.1 Aptenodytes forsteri
GTTAGGCAACGGCGCAGGCCGCAGGGTCCCCCGCCCCGCCCCGCCCCGCCCCGCCGCTCGGCCCGGCTCCGGGGGACAGCTCGCACCCTGCGCTCTCCTCCCTGCCATCCAATTTGTCTTAAAGGCAGCTGCCCCATCTCCCCTTTCTCGTCCTTCTGTTAAAGGAGGGATGGGCACTTAAAAAACATAGGCACAATTTGGCCACCGTAAATAAGGCACCGTTCGTTTAAAAAGTGTAAGTGTGGCTGCGTGCCCTCTGCCACCGCAGCTCCCCTCCGCTTCACAAAGGCGTGCTGAGAAAGGGGAGAAAATGTGGTTAAGTATATATATTAAGTGTACATATATGCTTAATAAACCGTCTCTCCTTCTTTCCTCCAGAAGCAAAAATGAGGTTATAAGGCTAAGCAAGGAAAAAAGCTGGTCGAGCTGCTGGAGGAGGGGCAGTCCTAGCAACAGAGGTTGAGAAACAAAGTGGGATTATCGCTCTCGGTTCGGTGGGGATTCGCTCCCAGCTTCAACAGGAACAGAGCCGGTCACCTGGCTCTACTCCAGGTTACGAGCCTTCCTTCTCAACAGGGTACGTATTACAAGTGTGGCTGATGAAGGTCACCTGGTGGACGCAATAAACTTAGCCTTTTCTAAGGTAATAAAAACCTAACGAGATGCAACATCAGTAAAGATCAAGTTAGTGATTAAAGATGAGAAATAATCAAAGGCAGTCCTACAGGGATTAGTACTAGTCCCAACATTACTCAACACAGTCATTAATTACTTGAAAGTAAGTAAGTAATAAAACACCTAAGGGTGGAAGTTTGGCATACACAGTGAGACAGGATAGTAAAGGAGCACAGCCGGTATAGCTTTGGCAAACGGAGCCTATTCATCCAAGGCAGGTAAATAAAACCAAATGTAAAGACATGTATTCTGTTTAAGTATTCTTGCGTTCACCAGAACCAAAACTGCCCAGCTTCCTACCTTCTTTGTCTTGTGGTTCACTGAATTTTTAAAGGAATTAGACAAACACTATCGGGGTGCTTACACGCTGTTAGCTATCAAAGCATCCTTGCAGGGTAAGTGTGTTGTGAATATTCCAGCTTTCACTGCAAATAGCTGTCATCACAAACTGTTCTGTTAGACAACAAAGAATGTACGTGAGCTACGTGGCTGAGAAGGAGCTCTTTGGTGCCCAAAGAATTCATATTGAAGACTGACCCATGGTAAGGCATTCATAATGATAACAGTCCCTGGATGCCCCGTGTCTCTTAGAAGTTGAGGTCATACTACAATTTTCCTTCATTGCAGGAATTAATAAAATGTCTCTCTTCTGTCTGGATGTGTATTTCTGCTAACATGTAGGTATTTAATATTTTGAGACTTCCACATCTGTTTAATTTACCAGAAATTTGCCAACAACTTTTAAAGCTACTGTTGTAATGGACAGATAACACACGCACACACACATCGGCAAAGCACGATCCCACAAGCCTTCTATCATTAGGCTAATAATGAAGGAACGCAGGTATACATAGAAATTGTGGGATTACAGTCTAGAAAGTCTGCACACAATTTCCCGTCCAGGAGATCCAGGGAAACCATGGTGTTTCACTGAAAGATCATCTTTGCTTTTGAAAGTAATTTTTTTACATTCCAAATGTAAAAAAAAACATCAACAGAAAGTATTTGTGAATTTGATTTCTTTTAAAAGACCTAATCTTGCACACCTTCTCTGGTAACACCTGCAGCCACTGATACGTTTCGAGCACCCGTTGAATATAACAGAGAGCCTGCGATAGCAATGGTTCTTAACATTTAATATTAATATGAAGGATGGACAAAGCACGCACCTGTTTTCCTTATCACACCAATAAAATAAATTATAAGGCTTAGGTAACATTTTCTTGATATTCTTGTTTATATTCTAAAGACCAGTATTTACAGTTGAAAAAAGAATCCATTTACCACAAAATGAGGGTATGAATTCTGCTACTATTAACCTCCACTTTGTAAGTGTTCTAGCTAGTATGACACGCTTTCCAGAAAACCAATAATTTAATCAGTGGCAGAAATTCTCCACAAAAATGTCTAGTGCTTCATATTCAAACTACTATTTGATTCACGAAATTATATGTTTGTTTTCCTAGATGTAAGAATCTCAGACTGGAGAATCCTATGAATATTTCATATTTCTTACAGAGATAAGTCAGCTTATCTGAGAAGAACAAGTGTAATATATTTAACATATTTGTAAGGCATTGTTCCTTATGAAAATAGAATTGTCTTTAAGCTAAGTACTATTCCAAACCTAAAATGCATTAAAATAAGGTTGCGAGGTTGTAATTTTTTTTATTCTTTTCCATCACTACTCTGTTATTAACAATAATTAAACTATCTACTGTTTTAAGAATTATTATCTTCTAGTAGCAAAAACAAAAAATCAGGATGGTATACAAGTTTTTAAACAACTGTAACAGTTATTAAGTTCTATATTCATAGAAATTCATTGCAGCTGTGCAGTTGCCTCACTTGAGGAGATGCGGTCAGCCTAACCAAGAGCAAAAAGAAAAGAACATGACCCATATTCTACAACATAAGTGAATTAAACATGAATACTATAGGTCATAAGTGAAGCCAGTCATCAAAGCACAGAAAGACTATTTCTAAGAGTGAGCAGCATCCTCCATTCTGCTCAGGATCAAAACAAGAACACAGGCAACATTTTACGCAAGAAAACAAATATTCTCCACCAGGAAAAGTTAAAAAAAATCAGTTCAAGTAATACACCAAACAATAACATTATTTTTCAGTTTTATGTAGGCATAATCTTCTCCTATATAGACAGATCACATCTATGTAGTACCTAAATGAATACAAAACTCCTGGTGCTGTCATCTTTTGACAAGCATGTTTTACAAAGCAGCATATGAAGCACAAAGTCCTCTTGTACTTAAAACCAAGCATCTTTCTGTTAAAACATGCAATAACCATAGTTCTTTTTACTGATTACTTTCTAAGCAGTCCTGGCAATCCATGGATGTCAGGCTGACAATACTGGAATAGTCACAACCAGTGACAGACCTCTTTCATCCATCTACAAGCCATCTTTTAGCAACAACTAACAAAGCACATAAGCACAAATGTGGATACAGAGAAGAAACAGAGGATTCAAAGAGAGCCCTGGCCTTTTAACACTGGCCAGGTCAGTGTTCGTGCTCTAACTTGCAAGATGAGGGTAGGGACCATGAAGTCAATTGAAACCTCCCCAGCTGGATATGGTCCATCTTAAGTATTGCGGCATATATTCCCTGACAAAGGTGGGCCTGATCACATTTTCAGTGCTTTGCTAGCTCAAGGCCTGTAGTTTGTTCTGTTTTGACATCTCTTGAAATTTTGGTGAGATACACAAAGTACATTTTGACAAGTTATAGCACAGCGGCAAAGCTTTCAGCTGTTTCAGGCACATAAGTGTGACTGGATATAAAATTATAACTCCTCTAGCCATACGAGGCCTAAACAGCCAAAATATTATTAGAAATGAACAAGCCCCAAGAGACACTGGTACGTATTTTGCTGGGTGGCAGGGAAGCTGGAGGGCATCTTGGGATTGAAGCTGAAGGGTGGAATTTTTCCAGGTAAGGGATGGCAAGGTGCCATCCTTTATCAAAGATGGTTGCCTAGACTAGCCAAAACAAACTGGTGCAAAACCAGCAAACAGAACCACTGGCCTCCACCAAGCAGAAATGACAATTTTCAATCTTGGAAAGTGTCTCTCTTCAGAGCAGATGAAGACTAAGAGAAACTAAAAGGTATTAATTCTAAGCAGAGGCAATTTCAGCCTTCTTAATGCTCCTGAATACTGTTCAGCTGATCCAGAAGGAACCTAGCAAAGCTTTTTTTAAATGATGCGTGTGGTGCAAATTATGTAAAAAGTGGGTGAGGAAGAAAAGCTGATCTGCATTTCAACTTAAAAGTATTTCTGCACTCAGAACCTAAGCTGTTCCCAAGCCTATGTATATAAACACACACACACAGAGTGCAGAAGACAGTGTATCACTGTAAGTGTTGTTTTGGGAGCACCTACTAAAGCAGAATTACAATCCCCATCTAGAAGAAAAAACAGGGATAAACAAATCATCTGTTGGGCTTCCCAAAATGCAAACATTTTCCTACTGTGTTTGACAGTGCAGACTATGCTCCCATTTCTTTCTGACACTTGGTTTGTAATGCAATGTATAATTCTATCAAATTTTCAATTGCGTCCTTCTGAAAACACTTCCAATTCAATTTTTCTGGAGAAAAAGCTCAAATAACTAGACTAACTTAATTTTAAAGTATTTGATTTTCTTAAATGGCTTAAGAATATTCCTAGAAACATGTACTATAAAGAAAAAAATCATACTCAGTTGGCAGTTGCATTCTAAAATAGAAGTGCCTATTTTAGCTATGCTTTTTTAAACCACATTAAAATACTTCCAGGGAAATCTCACCACTAATGTGTTTTACAACACTGCCTTCTAGAGAGAGAATCTTGCTCCTATTCACTGTAAATCGCTATTTCTGTGAGTTCCATTTGCTGAACGCACTGTACCTTTTCAGCAAAGGCTGGGAAGCCAGCCACCGATACGCCCGCCTTCTATTTCAAGTGCAACCTCAGGGAGAGGCTCGAGACCAAATCTGCCAACTGTCCAGATAGTTTACCCTCAGGAATGCATTCAGAGCCGTGTTTAGAATAAGTCACGCAGCACCTCTGGGTGAAAACCCCAAATATATTCAAGCTCTGCAGAGTACTCATGGCACCCTTCCTTGCAGAGTGGATGTGTCTATCTGTGGTCTGTATGTCCCGCGGTATCCCATCTGTTCCTGCAGTGATTTTGCCTGACTGAGAGCAGGTGTACGAGATGGACTTCACAGTGGATGCCAGCATACAAGAATGTGTCCCCCTTGACATATGAGACTTGTAGATAAGCCTCAAGACAATGACAACGTGAAAAGCTGGGGCAAGGTACACCTCATACTTCAGGGTCTTCCCAAGGCTCACCTTACAAGCCTAAGCCTCTGAGACCTATCAAGCATTCATTTAATTCAATATTCAGCTAGTTCCTGCTGTTGTGGAAAAGAAAGATTAAGGAATGTATAAAAGCGGGGGACCAGAAACTGAAGGATACCTTAGTTATTGTGGGGGAAAAACCCTCCAAAATCACAAAAAGAATTCAAATATCTTAGCTTAATACAAATTATTGCCACATGAAAAAACAGTGCAATTTAAGTCAAGGCAAAATTTTTGGTACTTATATACTTTTTCCTTCTAAAATTTCAAAGGTGAACTGAACAGTTGAGATAATGAGGCTTGAAAAGAGTTATGTTCATATCCTGGCAGTCTCTCAATGATTCTGCCGAGCAGTAAGTAGCTAGAGACAGCTATCATTGTCCAATGATGGTTTACTGAGAGTTAACCTGACTGAGAGGACACCAAAAAAGTTTTAAGGAGAACATAAAAACTTTCTCTTACTTTCAACTTATTTACTATAGTAAAATAATGAGATTTTTTTTCTTATGTGAATATAAATTAAATAAGAGAAAGATGTGGCAGTGGCAAAGCTCTAATGACTATGTTCTGATATCTAAATTGGCAGACCTTAATTTCCAACAAATTATCACTACACTGCCTTTTTTTAAGAGGACTTCCATTTTTTGCCCAAATGTTGTTTTGAATATTTTCTTTACTTTCCTGATTACATTTAGCATTTTTAAATGCTTATTTTGATGAACAGGAAAACCTGGCTACCAAGAAAAAGAAGTTTGAGGTCTGTTCTTGTACTTCCTTCCCTTGTTCTCCATTCAGACATGACAAGTTTTTACATTTAAAATAAAATGCAATATGAACACAGCACAGTGAGGTATTTTTTGCAATTTACATATATTATCAATCACATTATATTAAAACTTGCTTTCTGGAACACAGTGTTGTGCACAGCCTAGAAGAACAATTCTTTTTTTAAAAAATCAAAACAAATTTTCCACTAGAACAAGCAAATTGCATAAACTTTTTAAAAAAGAAAAAAAAAACCCTAAAATAAATGGTGACTACTAATATTCTTTGCGTTCAAAGTTTGTCAAGAAAGTCAGTGAAATGCACTGACACTGTACCACAGTTTTGTGTGTCAGATCTGCTAAGGCCCCTGACCCCAGCCAGTATTTTATTGCTGATGTATTGCTCTTCATTATCGTTCTACACCAGAATTCTTCTGGAATTTGGAACACGTGTATAAATAGGCTCACTGAATGTGCCCAAAATTTAGCTGGTATAAGGTTGCACAGGGAGGCCCTGATTACAGCCCCCTTTCCATTCCTGTTGCAACACTCAGTATTGCAACTTTTCCCTGATCTCCTACATTTGGAGCTCCAGAGCCCAGATTTGTTAACTTCCTGAGAATATGACAAAGTTCCTTTTCTCCTGCTTGTTAAAGCTGCTGGTAAGAATGCAAGTCAGGAAAGAGTTGAGATTTAAGGTAGTCCTTTCTGTAAAGTTTTCATTTATTTAAGAGGTACTTGACAGTACAACAGCAGAAGGCTCCTTAAATATGTATTTTTACAGTCTGAAGAAAAAGTAAATGTTGAATAGACAGATGCCTTATGCTCTTTGAAGTTCTGGAAATCAGTAGCAATAGGTTATTTCTGCTGACTTTCTGGTGAGAACAAAATCGCAGCATTTCAGGTCATTTTTCAATCTTTTGCCATATTATTCTGGTGTGCCAGTGCAAACATGGTATTGGGTGCTGTGCAAATAAATGCTTAGCATTAAAGAACAGAAATGAAGGGACCAATGCAAGTTACTGTGCATTACAGATATGGTTTTAAGATTGTATCAAAGGCTTTTCATGATTCATGGGAGGAAAAAAGGAAAGTAGCATTAAGTCAGCAAAGGAATCCATGTAAAACTTGTATTTAAAAAAACACAGTTAATAAGGTTTTGATGTTGTCGGCTGATAGCACTTGCTACATTGCTGCACCTTAATATGGTTCACTGAAATCTGCCTGTGTGCTGTCATTTGCTTTAGTAAACTGTATAGCTAACCAAGGAACACACCTTAACCAATCTGTTTTTTCAGATTATAAAGAAAAAAATATTCTGAAAGAAAAGGATTAACCCTTGACTCCCTTTCCTTTGAAATAACACATTTCACCTCAAAGCTTTCCAGAAAAGGAATTTCTAGATTTGAATATATCCTTAAACAGTCCTTCGAAAAGAACAACCATAGTGGGAAGAAGGTCTGTGAATGGCGCAGGAAAAGATGCTCTGACCAGTGACCAGGTTCAGTACAGAGAATCCTCAATTTTAAGTGCTTGACTGGCGCACACATACGAAATGTGCAGGAAGTCAGACCGATGACCAAGACTGATGCCCAGAAGAATTCCAGCTTCTTCCGTGCCAACAAGGTGAGAAAGCAGCTTAGTCTTCCAAGCAGTTAATTCTCCACCATTGCCAGGGCTTTGACCACTGGCAGCAGGCAAAACATCCTTGTTCCACGCCTGCACCATGCACCTGCGAGACTCCATAGGAGCATCCTCTTTTCAGCCTACCTAAACGCATTCGTCTCAGCGAAGGGCCAGGTGGGCTAACAGCCCACGCTATAGCAGAGATCAGGCTAGACTATGGAACCACCTCTGGCTTTATACTCCATGCAGCTTCAACAGCTATTTTCAGAAATTCAGCAGTCTCTCCCTTGAGTTTCAAACAGAAATCAAGTATGGACCCTTCAGGCTGCCCTCTTGTTTGAATTGTTTTATCTGATTTATGTGCAGCGCCATAGCTTTCATCTGAGACCCACTATGTGATTTAATGCAGTATGTACAAGCTTAAGCCCATATCTACACCAGCTAAAACTGATACACGGAGTACAATCTTTTGCAGGTAGCAAATGTGCTAAACTGTTAAGCTCTACTCTAAGTATACCGGTTAAAACAAACTTATTTCAGGAACAACTTTGCTCTCAGTCCTGCCTAAAAAGACAGAAATGGGGCAATGGAAAATATTTCAGGATCTAGCCCACATATTCTAGAATATTGTAAACATTTAGTCTAGCAATCACTTATTGATTGTAATTTTAAAAAGCTGTTTCTTTCCTTTTACAATTTTTTTTATTTTGCTGTTTTAATTTAAACTATGAAAAGAAAGGGGAAAACAGAATGGAATTTGAAATGTTAATTCTCACTAACAGGCACAAAAAATGCATTCATTAGTAATATATCTTTGCAGCAAGTATAGTGAATAATCTGCATTTATCACTTGCAGGTGACCCCTTAGCATATGGCCTACCAACACATCATAAACACATTGCCAAAGGATTTAAAGTTGGACAAATGTTGGTTTAATTTTAACTAATAGGTATTACACTGCCACAGCTGCCTGTGTGTGAATCTGTCAGATTCAGCATCGTGAAGAGAAGTGCCAGATAGTCTCTACTAAAAGTTCAGGACAGGCAGTAAAACACTGACTCATTTCTTATGGTACTCTGCTCCAAGGTTTTCTTGAGACCAAAGCAGAAAACTCATTCTAAATGGAAAGGAAAGGAGAACTGGGAATGTTAGCCAGCTTTTGCTTTCTCAGATGACTGTGAACTAAACTCCTTTTGGTTAGTCATACACAGATTCTTGTTATTCACTTCATACATTCTTCTCAGAAAACCCTAAGTAACACAAAAATTACGTCCTGCCCCAATGTTACCAGAAGCTTCTGCTGGAGCCCAGGCATTCCTTTGCTACAGATCAACAGCCTCCTAATTTAATATTGATTTAAACAAGTAGTTCTGCCAGTTTTCCACTGGCCTCCAATTACAGATGAGATAAAATATTAGAGTTCATTAAAATAATGTAAACCTAATTATACTACTTACCCAAGAGACTCAAACATTAACAGAATATACTTACAGATTTAAAATTAAAATACATGCATTTTCAAATAAACTCAAATCAGTAAGTTATTTTGTAAGTCATTGTGTATAAGACTCGACAACAATTAATCTGAATGTTATGTATACCTGGACAAAGTAAAAAGTAAAGTAAGAACAAGTGAAGCAAAGCTTGTGCATTATGATTTTCTATCACATCTCTATAAAAAGATGTAGAAGTGATATCTATTTAATATAAAGTTGGTAACACTGAAAGTGAATAATTTGAATGTCCTCCTAGCAATCTATGGAGTCAAAAGTGAGCTAATAGGAGTGATTTACTGGTAGGTTCTCAGAACAAGCCAGCTAGCGCTACACCTAGAAAACATCCTTGTATCTTCATCTAGAAGCATGCTTATTGTCCTTCAATCTCAGTTTTTAAGATTTATAACTACAAGGGGAGCGTGTTCTGGAATTTTAGTTTCATATATGAACACCTATTCTATTTGTACAAAAATATATCATTTTGAGAAAAACATTATCATTCTTAAAAAGGAATTCAAGTATTGGGAGCTTTGACTGAGATGCCTGTATTAACTGAGTACAACATAAGTAACTGAGTGGGCATTCAGTAAATACATACATATTTCTTTACTACAAGGACAAAATGATATTTATAAAGGTCAAAAAAAGGGAATGTGATTCTGCATTTGCTGTCAAAACAGGGAGAGGATACAATATCTACTAAGTGAAACAACAAATTCTTTCTCCCTTCCTCAATGTATTGAAAAATATTTCTCTACAAAATGTACTCATGTATAAACAGGCTTTAAAAGAAGTAAAATGGTTTCCTTTGTTTGCTCTGGATTCTGTTTATTTCCATAAAATTTCTGTGTACTGTACAAACTACAACTGTGTTTCCCTCCTAGAGAAGGGAGAGAGACATTAGTTTTCGTCCTTAGCAATGATAAATATGTTTTGGAGATCAGAGAAATCACTGGTTACACCTTCAGTATCTGCTCTGATTTTTAAATTGCTGTTTTATACTAATTGATAAAATAGGATTTATCAATTACAATGTTAAACATGAACTTTTTATTTAAGTGCTGATGAAGCTTTTATGTACGAATGCAAAAGATAGCGTAGCTTGAAAAATGAGTTCACATACAAAAGATAGTAACAACATGCAACAATCAAAAAAGATGCTCCTTTAAACGGACATTCATAAACATGTCAGTGTATGAGACTTTCCGAACTGTTTCCAAAGAAAAGGAACATTTCAATGAATCATGTACTAACAATACATGTGAAAAAGAACATCTGGGCTGTACTCAGTCCGAAGCCTATCATGGGGAGCCTACTGTGCAACTGCTGGGAAGCAGCTTTGATGTAAGTGAAGGTACGATACGAGTCACATAGCCAAAGGCTGTCCAAAACCACATCTATTCAACGCTTTTCTGGTGTGCTTTTTCTTAACCTCCTCCATGTGAACACCACCCACTTCTGTGGCTAAATTGATTAAAAGGTTTCCAGCAAGAAAAGAGCTGCTTAAAAGGAATGTTTTGCATTACCTCACAGTAAAGTAAATACCAGGAGTTACGCTATGTAGACATGCATGCATGTGCAGATACACAAACATGCAAGCACACACACACACACAGAGACATCTCTCTATATATGTATGTATCAGCCCTATATACTGATAATCTGTCTCTAATGAATACCAAAAAAAGACAAGCACCAAACAGAGCATTTAGACAGGAGTGATGTGTCTGCATCCAAAAACTGAATAAAAACCACATATTCTACTATTGCCCAGCAGTAGAAGCAGTCATGTTCAGAACTGGCTCAGTTTGAACAGCCTGGGCTCCATCTGCTTAGGACCCAGAAACTGGACAGTCCCTTTCCTAAATTGGCCACAAGATTAAGAGTCCGGTGCGCATTTTAACATTGTGCCTGTGACCTCCATAAGACTAGACGCTCCAAGAAATAATCACAGGATTAGAGAGTCTGACTTGGGGCAGGGAGGGCTCATTCTTTGGCCCTATGAGATCTGAATTCTTTCCTACTCTGGAGAAGATTCTTGAAGAACACAGGTGCATCATTCAGCTTCCATACGAAGCTGCTGGTTGTGGCTTTTCCAGCCTTGGGGGGCTTGAATTCCCCCAAGCTGGGGGAAGAAAAAAGCCCTGATGTCCAATTTGAGTGGGAATTGTAACCAAACTATTTATGTAATAAGTATTTCCTCTTTAAAATAAAAAACGTGAAACCTAATTTAAGTACCCATGCATCAGCAGCAGAGGATACTGGGCTTTGGATCCCAGTAGGGTGAGATGCCTAACTCAAAAATCAAAGAAAGACAGAGAGGTGTTGACACAGTTCTTTGCTGGGTGTTTCCTACTGGCTTGTTCAATGCAACACTCAGTTCAGCCTGCAATTTCTTGACTCTGCTCTGAGATACTGGACTCTGTGCACACAATTGGAAATGAAGGCATCTCATTCTGGGGCCAAATTCCTACAAAAGGCATTCACCTAAAACCTTTCTTTGACTTATAAATTTTGTTTATACACAAAGACATATAACAAACCCCTCCTTTAATACAAAACAGCAGGACTTGTCAACATAATACACCTATCAAATGCACTTTCCAGTCAGGTAGATAACATACATTCAGTCCATGTGTTATATTTCATGGCACAAAAGACTGTGGACCAGGACTGTGGACCGAAATCTGTTTGGAAAACAGCCCTTAAGAGAGAGTCTGTAGAGAGAATTCTTACTATATTTGCACTAATAGCACAAAGTTATTAATATAATTGCACTGATGGACCATTAGATTTGAATTTGCACAAATGTAAATTTACATTGCAAAAATGTATACATTTGACAGAATGCAACCCCTTACGGATTCTTCCATTAAATTAAACCAATAAAAACAAAAGTGTGAAAATAAAAAAGCAATAGTCAGAATAGTTACTGCTACAAAAGACAAACTTATTAAACATATGCAGCTGACTAATTCCATGTGTTTGAGCATTGCAACTCATCTAGAGTCTAGACAAGAGGGATGCTAAGTAGAAGCTCAAAAATATTCAAATATTCAGAAATATTTTGTACTCGACTATTGCACTCTACTGGATAATTCTTACCTTTAAATCTACCCTATCACAGAGCAGTATTCTCCCAAAATAATGTTCTTTTTCTTAGCATTTCATTATGTAAGCCTCACTACCACTGGCCCTGCACCACTGAAGTTCCAAACGGAGAAAGAAGTGAAGAAAAGGACTGAAAGTGATTGGAGAATTTAAAATTGAAAGGGCAGATAAACAATCAGAAAGAACTCAATTTTTAAAACGTCTTAGCCCTTGTTCCTGAATAATTACAGCATCATGGTGAAAATTGGTAATATAAGCCAAAAAAGGCCCCATGATACAGAGAAGCAGTAAAAATATAGATGATTCTTTATCAGGAAATTATTTACAATAGTTTAAAAATAACCAAGGCATTAGGATTTACATATCTATTTCAAATTACGGATTTAGGTTTACTTTGAAATACGTGTTTGTTATGCCTATATAGAAAGAATTGTACTGTAATATTTTAAACTCCATTTGGAGAAACAGTATGCCTTTGTGTGTGTTGTGTTCTCCAAAATTAAGAACAGGTATCCCCAAGAATCTAAATAACCACTAAGTACATTCAAACCAATCCAGGTAATGAATTATGAAGAAAGATAAACCAGATGCTCTGTATATTTCTGAAAAGAAAAAATATATATGAAAAGCTCTGACTAGATAACTAGATAACTGCAAGACAATTGGAAGGTGTAAATGACTGAGGTAACAGCTAATCGGATTATGGATGGTAATTGAGATATTTGGAGATTAGCATCTCTACATTTTGGGTAATATGTCAGGAAAGGAAATTACAATGTATAGAAAACGGAATTCACCAATAATAAAGATCACAAAGAATTCGACATATGCTTCTAAAAGAGTACATCCATAAGTAGGTATATTTGCCATGGAAAATAATGCTTGCTTTCATGTCAAAATAACATTTCTAATATTAAAGATACACTAACAAGTCCCCTTTTCTGCCAAAGGTTGTATAACATCCTAATCAAGTGATGTACATTTTTCACATCCAATGTGTTTTGTGTTTGCAATATGATAGATAGGAATGGGGAAGGAAAACTATAGGGCTTGCCTGCATTTGAAAGATAAGACAGATTAACACTGGCTGGGAATTTTAAAGTACTAAGGGCTGTTTCTGAATGATTCCATATGTGAACATTCTTATTTTGGAATAAGAGTGCTTTGTTCCTGTTCAGCTTGACCCACTTTCCAAGTGTATTTAATTAGGAACAGTTTTATGTGTAAGAAAGCCTTTTGTTTGTTCTCTTGATTAAAGCAATAAAGTTCAGTATCTGGGGTTTCTGATTCAAAACACCTTAAACATTTAAAAAAAATAAACGAGCTATAGAAACAGTGCCCAGGTATTAAAATGCAATTGTGGCATTTTCACTGTTTCCCTAAATAAGTGTTTTCAAAGGTAAAAGGTTTTTTAAACAGTCTTCAGTCAGCAATTACTTCCTGCTGTAATCCGTAGGCTGTGGATGGTCACTCAGAAGTCGTTAAGACAAATCTGCTCTTTGCAAAACATGAAGTTACAGCAGAGGCTTTTAAAAGTATATGCCAAAGGGTCAACTGTAGTGTCTCAGCACTTCAGAAATGAAGCTATTTACCTAAAGTAAAACCATGCAGTCTAGTGAGGACGAGCGGAGCTCACTCTTCCTGTACTCACAGCTGACCCAGATCAAGGTGAACAGAATCTGTGGTGCCAACTCAAGCTGTCAAACTCAGCACTATGCCAACCACGTGCACCCAGATATCTGCTCAGAATGCAAGCGGTGTGAATCCACACTGACTAAGAAAATACAGTGTAGACATGTTTAGAAACTTAAAAAATTGGAAGCCTAACTTTAGGTGTCTGTAAGTATGTCTAATAACTATGAGTATGTATGCATGTTTGACCTACGTCTGGTACCACAGCTTTGGCCACATAAGTCTCCTGACCTACTGATGCTTGTGTAGAAATTAGTACATAAACACTATAGCATCAGCCTAGAGATGGCAGCCAACACTGAGAAGCAGGAAGAACATCTTCATTAAGCATTGTCATCTCCACCTGATCCTGAGTACTCCTTGTCTGTTCCACAGCACAAGCAAGCAGGGTACCTTAAACCACTAAAGTAATATCAGATAGCTTATGTCATGAGTGGTTAACACATTTAATCTTGCAATGGAACAGTGGAGGAATGCTCACATAGCATGAAAGGCAGCATAAAAATGTTATTTCTTATGCACTGCTCAGCCGTTTATTATCGGCTGTAAATGGCAAGGTTTACAGTGGTTCTATTCTAACCCACGTCCTCTGGTAAATTTTCAAGCTGTGGGGCAGGGGCATTAAGCCCAATGCTGGACTGTCCACAGCTGGATGGCTGACAAATAAATGCCCACATGCAGACTCAGTCATACTTCACTAGGAAGAAATACAAACTCTTCATCTGTGTAATAAAGCAAGATGTTTATGAATTGTATGTTGCACCTTCCCAGAAAGTTCTCTATACTGCATGAGTGACACCCTCCAACCGTTCATACCAAACAGATCTGTGTAACTGTCCTGGTTTTGGCAGGGATAGAGTTAATTTCCTTCCTAGTAGCTGGTACAGTGCTGGGTTTTGGATTTAGGTTGAGAACAATGTTGATAACACACTGATGTTTTAGCTGTTGCTAAGTAGTGCTTACTCTAGTCAAGGACTTTTCAGCTTCCCATGCTCTACCCACTGAGAAGGCTGGAGGTGCACAAGGAGCT
>NW_008795490.1:12386079-12398779 GCF_000699145.1 Aptenodytes forsteri
AGGCTGCCCAGGGAAGTGGTTGAGTCCCCATCCCTGGAAGTATTTAAAAGATGTGTAGATGAGGCGCTTAGGGACATGGTTTAGTGGGCATTGTGGTGTTGGGTCGACGGTTGGACTAGATGATCTTAGAGGTCTTTTCCAACCTTAATGATTCTATGATTCTATGATGTAATCTTGCTCTTTACATTCTACTGCTTCCGTAAGAAACAGTGCGTTGCTGCTTTCTAGGAAACAAGAAATGACACTATATGCCACATTAACGATGCTTCTTTAAAATGTCACATTTTGTCTTGAAATTATTTCCACTGAAAAGAAACTACTTTTACAAATATATGTAGTCTAGAATAAGAAAACTACTGGAAATTAAATTATCACCTGTTTCTATTCATTGCTGAGTACTGCTCTGAAAGAGAAACTTAAGTTGTGGTATTAAGCAAAACAAAGCCCTTTTCCTCAACAACTAAATTTTTATGTCAGTGTTTGTATTATTCCTGAAGTACTGATCTCTATTGATCTGCAACCATGCCTTATTTTAGAATACCTCACAGGGATTAGGTAGGAAGCTTAGTAGACTCTCTCTGTGCAAACACACAGCACACTGGATAGGCTCTTCAGATCTGCACTAACCATCAACAATTGAAAAATGGTGACATGTGAACAATGGAAAACTGGTTTTCCTTTCACTCCATGTCCTTCTAACTACTGAAAAACAGTCCTCACAGGAACTGCAGAAGAACTTAATTCAATTATGGTAAATCAAACATACCTTCCATTTGATGTTAAGACTATACAATAAATACGTTATCAACAAAAGCAACATCCTAGCTAGGAAAATTTTAAGAATAAAAAGTAATTATCTTTTACTGATCTATTCAATGACTTACATATTTAATTTACTCCTCACTGCCTAGGCAGTCTGTTTACATTTTGCAATTAACATATATTGAAATTAATGTTTTACATATTTTCAACATATTTTTAATATATTAAATTTAGGAATAAAGTAGTTGTTTGGACATCAAAGTCTACTTGAGGAAAAATGTCTTTAAAGCAGAAATACTTAAGATACAAAAAAGCTGCTGGACGTTATTAAATTGTATTTTATAGCATACTATGTTATGTTGTGAAAAATCAATTCTGCCTTTTTTATATACTCAACTAAATTTTCAGTCATGAATCACATTCTTACTGATGTCAAATACGCTTTTGTGTCTTCCTGTCAGATTTACTTCATCAGTTTTATCCCATTGTCTGCATATATTTTTGGAAGTCATTTGTGGAAAATCTTATTTTCACTTATTTTCAACTACTGATAACAGCTCTGGCATGAAAACATCACTACGTCAAACACCTTTTTGTTGAAAAATAAAAGGACAATAGCCTTTAGAATAGAATTACATTATGGTATATTTTAAAGAAAATTGCAAAAACTACCCTGTACAATAAAGCAAATACTACATACCTCATAATCACAGAATCATGGAAGGTGATGAGAAGGATTTACTTACTTTCAGTATTAGGAGATGCATGATTGAATACTAAACATCATGTTCCTGACTTTAAAGCTCCCTGACACTTTCTAATGAGAAGTTTGTTACACATTTGCCAACATTAAAGCTTGAAGTCAGGGACATTAGAATTTGTCCTCAAAACCATGAAATATCATTCTGAAATTAAAAAGTCCACTTTCAAACCATATTTACATTGGTTATTTCCCTCTCAATCAGCTTGTTCTCCTCCTTATCCACACACAGAATTTATCAATATAGCTTTTAAGTTATAACTGGTATTACAAAATTAATATAAAAATGCTATCTCATTACGAAAAATGCTATACTAATGGTCAATGTTTCAAAAGCAGAAAATTACCAAATACAGAAGAAACTGCCCAATGTAGTGATCCAAGATGAGATAGGTTGCTAAAGCTAAAGAGAACATCCATCAAGTTTTAATGGAAGACTAGCAAAAAGGAATCAATAGAGGACCACCACTCTGTTCTCAGTAGTGAAGGGAAAATATTTGATGTGTGTAGGAAACCTCTGGATCACCACTTTCTAGTCACTGTCCATAAAGAGCCTGGCTTCCAGGTTATTAACTAAAATATGAGTGTTTCTCTGCCATGTTTAAAAGAATCATTTTTATAAGTCAATATTCTACCACATGACTCTGCTAAGAAATAGTGCTTTAGGGAAAGACTTTACTGATTAGCACACAATACCTGTTGCTTTTTATGTAGGCAACAAGTTATTTAGCATACTGCATGCACAAAATTGCAGCAGCTGTGGATAAACTAATCACAAACAGTGAATTAATTACTGATTTAAAATGTTAAGAAATAGCCCCTGGAAGCTGCCCAAGACATTTTTATCCAAAAGCAGTACGACTGCTATATTATTATTATTAAAATTTAGGAAGAGTGCCATAGACATGCAAGAAACTCAAGAGCGGTTACTCACAACCTCATAGAGCAGAGAAGATAGAAGCTAGCCTACAAATAGACTATCAAGGGAAGAAAAATTAAGGAGTAAAAGAAACAGACCTAGGCGTATTTTGAAATTACAGAAAAAGAAGAAAGAAGGACAGGTAACAGATAAAATCAAAGAACGATACATTATTTTAGAAGAAGTGATTCACTGCCAAGCGAGTAAGAAGGAGAGTAAAAGAAACCAACACACGAAATGCGTAATTTTGGTGGATGTAGAATCTGGACAATCAAACCAGCATTACTTGGTTACCATTGCTGTTTCCAATGTGAGAAAATGTTTAATTGCTGTATGAAAAAAATCAATCGCATTTAGGTCAAACCACCTGTAGACAGAGAAGCAGGAGAGTATCTAAAGGAGACAAATGGCAGTGTTTCTCTTCATTTAAGCCAGTGCCACTTTAAAAAGATTTCAGACAAACTGGGCAAACTTTATATTGCAGACTGTATTTAAACCCTCTTCTTCCTTGATGATGAAGGTGAAATATTACTGTATTTTTTGCTTGACACTGTAAGTGCATTTCTTAAAAAGAGCAAACCGAGAGATGTTGACAATCTATCCAACTACCAAGTGGTTTCCAATTCTTTTCTTTTCAGTCTTCTATTTCTTCTCAGTATTATTTTGAGTTCATAAATTGACATTATCATATTTATTTTGTTTCAGGTACAGATGAGTCTTTTCTTACGTTGTTCTTTCTTCTGATTCTTTCTTCTTGGTGGGTATCCCCAAAACCTATTGCTGACAAACTTATCTTCAGTCTGGAGAGCTCTTATATGAGGTACCACCAGGAGCATCTTGTTCTTTGTTTGAGACATGGGTGTTGAGCAGCTGCCTGGCTAACATCGTAAAATGTAATATGGAAGCATAAACTGCATCACTAAATCCTAACCCAAGGTTATTAAAGTTTAAGTAACTAAAAAGTTACTTAAATGATTACACTAGCCTAACAGCAGCAACCTGCAAGAATAAATTTTGTTTGTAACATGTTGTAACAAGCAGTGTATCTTAGACTCACATCTTGCCTATCTTAGACACCTCTTAGATCTTGCCTGTCTTACACACACATTCAGGATGGGATGAATGACTTTCTGTAGGTGCCTCCCATTTCAGAAAGACTGCAGAAGATACCTTGATGACAAGATCAGACTGGGCACCGAACTTGTATATAGTTCCATTGAAATGTAAATCAACCCACTGATGTTCTGCTACTTAAAAAGGCATCTGTTTGAGGTATTATTTGAGCAGCAAGGAGCATTACCTTTTACCATATTATTATGCTTTTATCCAGATAAAATAGATGTTTGTAGTCTGATATTTCAATTTCCATATTCCTACTGCTAGATTGCAAGGGTTAAGGGGAACTGTAATAGCACTTTAACCTCCAACTTGGCACACATTCCAGATGTATGAGTTCTGGCTGTGCAGAAAGTCAGAGTAACCCGCTGGGTGGTTTCCACCAAGGAACGGACTTCTTGAAGTTTCTCTACCTCAGAGATAGCACAGGGGAAGTCTGATATATAAACTTCTCCTTAGTAGCCACTCAGGAGAACCTTATCACAGTTTACAGGCTGAATACAGCTTGGCACGTGATAATGTTCTTTAATGTGTATATAATCTCATTTTATATTATATTACTATAAACAAATTTTCTTTGAAACAAGTCTAGAAAAATCTTCATGAATGGATCCTGAAAATATTTAAGTGAGATACTTAATGCTAAAGGCATATTTAACATAAGAAGATTTACATAATGCTCCGTTTGATGGTCAGAGGGTCTACTGAACATCTCCACTGTGATATAAAGAACTGACCAATCATTCAGGTGAAGGAGTATATATTGAGAAGCTCAGCTCATTCCAGCATTCGCTGGTCTTCTTTGGGATGGTGACACAACAGCTGCCATGAGGTGGGTGCTCTGAAGAAGGACACTTTGTTGGCTTGCTGTTTTGTTTGCTTTAAAGAATAAACTGAACTCTACTTTGAGGATGAAGCTTCAACATTATTGTCACTGTCACATCAAATTTTAACTCCTCAATACATACCCCGTGGCGCTGGCATGCAGATGCAGAGAAATCTTCTGGTGCAGATGTCTGTAGGCTCTGCTGAAGATAGTGGATACTGCTCTGTAACATATTGTCAAAGCCTTTTTACCTGCTCTGCCTGTTGCTGCAGCTCAGCAGGTGTTTCACCGCTGCCTTTATTCATATCAAGCTTTTATACTTCCCATATTTTTAAACATGCTTTTAACATGCACAGCTACCAAGCTGATATGTGTTGTGGCACTTATTAGCTATGGTAGTATGCAATTCTTTGTTGTGTATGGATTTCTGTTTCTAACATTAGTTCTGATCCCTTTTTACATCTTTTCATCTTATTAGATGCATAACACACAAGTCTGGCCCGAATTCTAGGTAACAAAAAGTAAATAATTTTTTTGTATTTTCTGTGCACTTCAAGGAAAGAAGATGCTTGAGTACATGTACACGTAGAAAGAACTAGAGCTAGATACAGTGGTTTTTCTGTATTAAGTAATTTTCAGATTTCACTATTTCTAATGTATTAATAGAAATGCATTAACTCCCTCCTGTGTTTATTTTAATATCCTAGCTACCTTTAGTTACTAAAAACCCTATTCAAATCACATTTTAAAACATTTTAAAATTAGTTTTTCAAAATTCATTAAAATATAGTTTCTTCTTCTCTGAAACTAAAAAATAAGTCATTTAAACTCTGTTCCAATATAGCTGTTTTCCTTCTCCTACTGGCTTTAGATAAATAGATATTAACGTGTACAAAACCAGAAAAATTAAATGCATGTGTTTGGGTAGGATGCATCTATGTCCATATGGGACTCAGAAAAGTGGGGATAATAACACTACACTTTCTTAATGTGGTATCAGTGAAGAACATCCATTCAAATAGCATGGCTAGAGAAAGCCAGATGTAGTATTCATGTAAAAATAATTCAGAGGAGAAGTCTGTTCGGACTGTGAAAATGTCACTTCCCATAAATTCTTTACGCATTGTCACACCAGGATTGAGTTAAAGCCAAACAAGCATCTAATTCTTGCTTTGAATACCAATTGGTTGACTGCTGTTATAAACCATTTAATGGGACTCATATTAAAAAAACAGCTGAAAAACTGTCTCATTTTAGCATTCTGAGATGTCAGTAACAAGACAAGTTCAAGAATAGAGATTTAAAGAAATGTTTTGAAAAAACACTGTCAATATCTACAAAATATACTACTAAAGAGCTTTTATTTGTAATGAGTTATTTACCAAATTTCTTAATCGGACACATATTCCAAAATATTCTGAAGTATATTTGTGAATAGTGGAGCCTCAATTCCACCCAAATGAAAAATTTTATACCATGTTAAATAATCTTGTAATTTCTATTTCTCTAAGCATTTGGATGCACATAAATATATCTACCAAATATACTACTAAAGAGCTTTTATTTGTAATGAGTTATTTACCAAATTTCTTAATCGGACACATATTCCAAAATATTCTGAAGTATATTTGTGAATAGTGGAGCCTCAATTCCACCCAAATGAAAAATTTTATACCATGTTAAATAATCTTGTAATTTCTATTTCTCTAAGCATTTGGATGCACATAAATATATATGTATATATACATATTTGAATGCACAAACATGTACAGAAGACATCAGATATGTAGTTATATACACAGATATAAACATAACCAGGAGATATATTTAGATAGATAGATAGATAGATAGATAGAGATAGATATGTATAAATATATCTCACTTTAATTTTGACTGGTCTGGATTTTGCAATAGTGTTGTCACTAATTTAAACAGACATCCTACACTTTTTTTCCCTCTGTACTGCTTTTGATTTGTTTTGTAACAGTCTACATAAGCTAAATAAAGTTGGCCCTAAGTGCAGACAAAGACATTAACAGGAAATATTTAGCATTTGCAAAGTGCCTGACATGTTTAAAGTATTGTATAAGTATTTAATAGTAAGTCCTCAAAACAGTCCTCAAGACCAGTGAGCACTTCCACCAGCAATGCTGCAGCACAGGGAAACAAGTTACGACACAGCAGAAACCAAGTTGCCACCAAAGCCCTACACAGAGCCCTGGAACAGCGCTAACTTTTAATAATGGTATTTATGTAAAGCTGGTCCAAACAACAGGAATTTAGAAGCAGTACTAACTGTTCATGAACACCCTTTGTCTCCAACATAGTGTTAGTTTTGATAGCATTAAGAATGAAACAATCCAGATCTGGAAAAGCAGCTGAAAAGCAGCAGATGAGGCAACAGGTATAACCAGGTATAACCTGCCTATTAACCAGGTATATTTTTTATGATGATGAAAAAACCAGTATGTGCTTAGGAAAAATGGAGTGTAATGCATTATTCACATGTATTTGTCAATTATAAGCCTTTGAAAGTTGGATCTTTCCATCAAAATTACCTCAACTAGAAGAGGTGCCTGGATCAGAAGTTTTCCTTTTATTTTATGCTCACCATACCTTTAAAGGTTTTGCAGAATTTGGGGATGGACACGGTACCTTCATAAAGTCTTCATCTTCCTGAGATTTCTTAGTCCTTAACAATGTATCTTCATAACAAAGAAGTTTTCATCTTTTCGAGATTTCTTAGTCCTTAAGAATGTATCTTCATAACAAATAGAAGTTTTCATCTTTTTGAGATTCCTTATTACTTAAGGATGAAGACAGAGCTTTCCTTTAAAACTGTCCACACGAGAAAAGATTCCAGTGAAGACGTTTCTATTCAGCTAGTTGGGATGGCAATGGTCTTGGAAGATTTCCCTGATGTTGCATGTTTTGTTCTTTCTTTCTGAGGATATGATCATTCCTTGGTCATGAATATTTTCATTACTAAGGCTAGTATGCTTTGGAGTGGGAAATGTTAGAACCACTGAACAATTTGCTTGTTGGAATGATTTCAGGTCAATTTTTTTTTTTAATATATTTCTGCTTATTACCAGAAATCTGGAAAATGTTCCAAGGTATATGGAACTATTTATCATAGTCTTTAAGTAATCATTTTATTGTTGAGGCTCTTTGTAAAAGATTTTTCATATTTCTTTCCTATTATTAGAGGATCCATACAAGACCAGATGTTCTCTTTTCCTTAAGTAGGTCAAAGTTAAGACTTTGCTTTATTAAGATTTATTAAGACTGTCCATATTCTTGTTGAGATGGAGCTATTGCTCCTTTGACAACATGAAAATTAGAGTTTTGCTCTATTTCTAAATTTCTATTTCTAAAGAAAAAAGACAAAGTTAAGTCTTCACGTGAACTTCTGGTATCAATTTCAGTATCCCATGTCTTCCAACACCACTACATTCAACCTTTGACATGACTGCGGCAAAAAAAAAAAATCCCAAAAACATAAAAACCAAGCTGTACCAGTACAAAGAAGAAAAAATACAAACTGACCTCCAAAGACCGTGACCTGTTCCCTGCTATAAACCTGTCTTTTGAGACTCACCTCTAACATGATATATATAAAGAATCAGCCTAATTAGGACAGGTGAAAAAAGCAATTAATATAAAAAACTTTGTATTTTGCTGTATTACTACTTGACCATCTTCCCATGTCATCTGATTTCTTAAAGATCTGCAGGTGCAGGAATGGTATTTTTAAAGATATTCCCAACACATCACACAATATACTCCTAGATTTAAAGGGGTGACTGCATTTAAGAAAAAATCCTCAACGTTCTGTAGTTACTCCACTTTGAGTGTTTTAACTCATGTTCTTAATACGACTAATAGCAGCCCCAAGATCCGCTATCAGCTACTGGGAACTAACCATCACAGAGAGATTTATTGTACAAGCCATTATCCCATAGTCTCTCAGTCCACAGACCTTCCATGTGTACCACTTGAAGTTCCAGCTATACACAACTCGTGGCAGAAATGAGAAGACAAGCCTAGAATATTAATCATAGGGATGTGAAGCTTCTGTTCAGATAAAGCAGGGCACAACTGTGATTTCTAGCATTGTGATGATCTAGGCAAGGTGCCTGTACAATGTTTAAAGTCTTGATGGTATTCTGAACAGTTATTATGAAATTGTTATACCACTGAAATTCTCTCTGTATATGAATATAGTCCAAGTAAGGTCACATCTCTGCCAAACCAGAGACATTTCACTTAGCTTTAACCTTCTATAATTACCGCATCTAATCTAACTTAGTCACACAGGCTGTCTTTAGAGTCAACAGAGAGATGAGTAGCTCTGGAGAGTGACACATCTCACTTGTATTAAACACTCATTTTAGACTGAGAAATGGAACTGGATTCTGGGGACGGATAGTTGAACATAAACTTTAGCTGTCAGCAAGATGCACTGCACAGTGTTCCTGAAAAGCCAGGATTAAAGGACAGACTTCTGTCAGACTCCATAGATATTATTACAAGAATTGCCTAACATACATTGCAGAAAAAAATGGCTTTTCAGGCATAAAACTTACAGACAGAATTGATATAAGAGGAAAATGAAGATGTACTTACCAAAAACAATAGAGGACTCACAGTAGTAGTAACCATTTGGTTGCTTTTTTTTCAACATGGAGCAAAGATCTAGGCGGTGCAGGATTTCATCTCCAAAATAATGGCTTTTAAAATCTTCATATAGGCTTGAGTCAATTCTTTTCACCTTTAAATAGCAACATAAAATTCAATTAGGCATTCTGCTAGAAGACTGAATTTTCATATTTAATTCCTATAGTTTTCATTTTAACCAGAGGTATAGTTAGGATGGAAAACTACTTCAAGAGGGAAAAATAATACTGAAACAATAATGTGCCAGATCTTCTGTTTTAGTTAAGTACTGTCTGCTACAGAACTTAAACAAGGAAATACAAGTGTCATTACAGCTCCTTTCTACCTCTCCCTCTTCAGTCCTGTAGGATATACAATGCTGCAACTGCTTTAACTTCCAATGGTTTGCAACAGTCGTCATGGAACATGTAACTGGAAATTATTCTTGCTGTTATCACTGGGCATGCTACTACAAGGAAGAATCTCAAATGTTTGTCAAGGGCAGTTTTCTGGGTCTTTAAAATCACCAAACAGGAAAATGTGGTTGCATTTAACAAACACTAGGCTTTTTATCTCAGCAAATCTAAAAAACTTACAGTGATTTATAATATCAGTATCATTATGTAGTTTTGCATATACAAAGTGGAACGTAATAAATATTCTATTAGCCTGTTTTCAGAAAACCTCAATTCAGTAGTTATTTTAAGAGTTATGGGCTCCTCATGCCATTGTATTTTCAATAAAAATAGATGATCTCTGTAGAAAAAATATTTTCTCCTTCAATCTACCTCAGAATAAAGCTGTTTGCGTTTTAAAAATTGTTACTATATGCTAAGGCATGTTAGGAGAGACTGCTGCCTCCAGAAGCTCCAGCCCAGGGCTCCCTACTGCCCAGCTGCTGGAGCCCAGCCTGGTGCCCCGGGGACCCAGTGTCTCTGATGGATGTACCTGCTGCTTTCACATCCTAGAGACACACAAACATGCTCAGAGGGCATAGACACAGATGGCTACACAGGCTGCCACAGACAAGGCGCTGCCTTCAACAGCACCCACATACATGGCTCACATGAGACACAAGTGTGGACAGCCCCCAGCAGAGACAGAAGGTCACTAGTGCAGGCGTGCACATGACTCCTTCCAGGTTCACAAGCACATGCACATTTGTGCACCCCCCAAGCACTGTCACAGCCCCTCTGCCCGCCCAGCACCTCTGCCCAGATCCCAGGCCCCCTTACCCATCCCATGGGTCCCTCACTTGCTGGCTGGCCCAGCTTGAGGTTAGGTAGTGAACACCCGCACTCCTCACACACACACACACAGTTTGGGGAAGATACAGACATTTGCCCCCAGCAGCCAGCACCCAGCACACTGGCTCGGTCAGACAAGCGTGCCCACCAGCCCGTTTTACACAGGACCAGCCCCTTTTACACCCCATTCTGTCCACTCCTCCTTTGTTCCTCCCCATCCCCTTCCCCTGCACATCTCCCATCCATTTGCACAGTCCCACCAACCGCCCAACACCCTGGACCCTCAGTTTTACATCCCCAACAGCTGCAAAGTCCCGGTTTACCTGAGGTTTCTTGATAGCCTATCAATTAGTGTGACTGACAAGGTTTGTTTCTTGGTTTTGTCTGTTATGTTTGACAGGTTTGTGTCTCTGTATACTTTGTTTATGGCTTCCCCCTTTCCCTTACCATCCCATTTGACCAAGTCCTCGACCAGACAATCCTACTGAAATAAACATTCCCACACTCGACATCCCCTTATCAGTCCGTGTGGCCGACCAGCTTTGGCTCTTGCTACTGCCTCCCTCATCTTATGCAGAGTTTGTGTCTCTGTATGTGTTGTTTAGAGCTTCCTCCTTTTCTTATTATCTCCTTCTGCACTGAAAAGGTCCTTCACCAGACACGCTAAAGGGGCCAGATGCCGTCTCCTTCCTCACACCCTTACACTATATCTGTTCATCTGAGCATCACACTCACGCACTTCTTGTGATGCTTCATTTACAATTACTCATATGCAAGATAGGCTCAGAGTTGGTATGTCTACTGAGCTTTTACTTAGGTACAAAATTATTGACTTCAGAAGCACTTTGCTTGAGTAAGTACCTGCACATTTGGTTCTCTAAAGTCTTAGTTTAGAGACTTTTGGTCCCCTTTACTAAATTAGACTTTTGGTCCCCTAAAGTCTAATTTAGCGAAAGTCAGAAATGTCTTTCCATTTCCTTAATCTCTGAAACGATGACATCTAGTGGTGGATGCTTTTCATTTTGGGTACACGACCTCCTTGGAAGTCTACATTTATTCCAGCCTCACTGTCATTATTTAAAATTTGATATTCTATGGCTAGATTAATCCTTCTGTACTAAGGTTATTTTGAAATCAAATCATCATTCTTTGCTTTTTGGCTGACAGTTTTTTGAAATACATTTAGACATCAATCAGTAATAAAAAAAGACCTTTTCAGCCAGAAGAACACTTGTCAAAATGTGAAGCCTTGAGTACTCATGGAACAAAATGAGGAAAAGATCAAAATCACTACTTCACGCTCCAATAAAAAAAATAGCATTTACAAGAGGTTGGGATGCTGCTTGTCAAAAACAGATTGGTAAGGTGTGAATCAAATGTTGAATGCTCAGGAACTGAGTTATGCTTGTAGTGCACTACTGAAAGAAATTTGGAAAAGCAGCCATGGGAAAACTATGATATTTTTAGTAACTTGGAGCAATTTCTGGAGCGCTGTTTGTAATGAGATGTGAAAGGATGAAACAATGCAGGTGCATGGGAAGGTCACGGTTCATTTCTTAATTGAAAGGGTCTGGAGCAGTAGAGATGAAAGAGAGGAGTTGTTACCACATGCTGATTATAGAGATATGCTGTAATTGGGGAGGGTGGGAAACAAGAGTACTTGAGAGGCCATTCAACATTCCAGCATTTGGTGCTGGACGGGGAGGAGGAAGACACCTGCCTCTTGAGGAAGCACTGTAATGAATGGATGCCTGTAAAGGGACATGGCTGTGTAACGTGGGCCTGGAGAGGCATTGCATGTGGAGCTCTTGCAAGACTGGCAAGAGCCAGGGCACTAAGGAGACAGCATTTGGTAGCCCTGTCATGTCTGTTAACTCTGTCTGCGCCTTCTCTGTATGCAGGCTGGGAAGGGGCAGGCTGCCATCCCCAGCCTGAAGTTAAACACTCCAGCTGCATGGCGTCCCCATGGCTGCTGTCAGCAGGTGGCCAGGCAGCGTTTGCCTCTTCATGGGACCAGGGGCAGGAAGGCTGAAGTGGTGACAGGCCTTAACACGGCTGCAAAGTGAGGTGCCCAACACCCTCCTGCAAGCAGCTTCAGTTTCCATGTACCAGACCCCACAGCCAAAATGCCCAACTCCCAGCACCACATGTCCAGCTCTCTGAAGGTGAGGGCTGCATATGACGATTCATTTACATGATGCCATGCCAGTTGCTCAAGGTAGCTCATTAAGTGAACTGCAGAAGCCGCAACGGGTGAAAGAGGTGAGCAGTGGGGAGCTGGGCAGCGGGTAGGGACGGCCATGGGTCCCGCTGGAGCACTGGCAGGCAGTAGAGGCAGGTGATGGAGATGCTACGTGGGAGTGGATGCTTGGCATCCCTTGCCGGCCGGCTGCTCAGGGGGCTTCTTCCAA
>NW_008795490.1:12399974-12418181 GCF_000699145.1 Aptenodytes forsteri
ATCGGGGGTCTATGGGGCACTGGGGGGCGACAGGGACGGTCCTGGGGGACACACGGGGGTCTGCGGGGCACTGGGGAAGGAGACAAGGGCACACACACCCCCCCCCCCCCCCCCCCCCCCCGGCGCGGGGCCCGGGGGGGGCGGGGAGGGGGGGTAGCGAGCCGCTCCCGAGGACGGGGAGGGGCTGCGGGAGGAGCTTGAGCCCCGAGGATTAGGCTGCTCCCATTCAGCCGGGAGGCCGCAAGGGAGGTTGAGGGTCCATTCCCCGCATGACGGCAGGGACTCGTTGCCGGGAGAAGGCTGCTGTGGGCCCCCGGCAGCGGGGGCGGCCGGCGGTTAACGGCAGCGCGGCAGGGCCGGGGGCGGGATGGCGGCCGCGGCCTGGCTGCGGAGACGGGGCTCAGCGCCACACTGCGGCACCTTCCTGACAGGACCCGGCGGCGGGGAGGCCTGAGCGCAGAGAGCGCGAACCACCGGCCCGGCAAGGGAGGGGAAGGGGGTCAAGCTAAAACTTTCGAGCTGCAAGGAGACGCAGCAGCCGAGACGAGCTGCCCGTCTGTGGTGAGGAGAGCGAGTAGAGGGGAGAAGATGTTGGAGAGGGTTGGAAGTGGGTTGCTGACAGCGACTGTGGACTCTGTAGGGTAAACTGGTATGGTTGATCCATGCAGCAGTATGTTATGTACTTGTATAGAAACCGGTACTATGTGATGGTGCTGCATAAATACTGGGGTAGGACCCTGAAACGATGACCAGTTTATGTGGCTGCATTGTTGAGAGGAGCTGTGGTCGGTGCTTGTGGATGTCCAGTACCTCTGAGAGAGGACGATTTTGTACATGTATATACATGTGCATGTACGTTATGGGTATTTGGGCATATATATAAAATTACTAAAATAAAGGATACAAAGAAAAACTGTAAAACTATTCCAAGATTGCTGGTAGTTAGCTCAGTCCCACCTTGCTTGGAAGCAAGATGGCGGCTGTAGTTATTGGCTGCATCTTTTCACTTGAACAGGTAACATCTGTCTTTAATTCCTGGTAGCATCTTAGTTTCTCCAGAGTTGGAAGAATGAGTGTTAACCTAGTGTTGTCAATTACAGTTACTTCTCAGGACTTTTTGGATGAGTTGTGAATAAAAATATCTTTCTCCAACAGAATGACTGCCATATCAGCCACGAGTTGTGCCTTGCCACCTCCACTTGGGCCCGACCCAGAGGACCACGAGTGCTCTGAGACACACATGTCTGTTTTGTGGTATGCAGGGCATCTTGCAATTACTTATTATGATACAGAAGATTGCTCAGTCTACTTCATGCCTGACATACCTGATAATGAAGACCTCAAGCTACTGCATAAAGTGATTGGGGAAGTTAATCCTCAATGCATAGTGACCAGTGCAAAACAGGACCAGAATATTGCCAAATTCCTGACCAACCTAACAGCTACTGCTGGTGATAAAGATATAGGAAAACCAGAAATTGTCCTGTTTCCCAACACAGATTTTGGCTTAGACGTCAGCAAGCAACGGATCCTATCTAGGCAATTTCCATTTATCCCATCTCACATGACTGCAACAGAGAAAATTCTCTACTTGTCCTCAATCATCCCTTTTGAGAGCCCACTCATGATACGAGCCCTAGGGGGACTCCTCAAGTTCCTAGACAGGAGAAGGGTTGGAGTTGAGCTCGAAGAAAGCACTATTGCGGTTCCTATTTTGGCCTTTAAAAAGTTTGTGCTGTCAGATATTGTGAATATGGACCAAGACACTTACTGTGTCCTGCAGATATTTAAAAGTGATATCCATCCTTCTGTGTACAAGCTGTCCAGTGGATTAAAAGAAGGATTCAGTTTATATGGAATTTTAAACCGTTGCAGGTGCAAATGGGGAGAAAAACTGCTGAGGCTGTGGCTCACACGACCTACTCGGAACTTGACAGAGCTGAACAAACGGCTAGATGTTATCCACTTCTTCCTGCTGGCTCAGAACCATGAAACAGTCCTCACTCTTCAAGGTTGCCTCAAGAATATTAAAAATGTGCCCCTTATTCTAAAAAGAATGACTCTTTCCCACACAAAAGTTAGTGACTGGCAAGCACTCTATAAGACAGTGTATAGTGCAGTGTGCCTTAGAGACACATGTCGTTCTCTGCCCAACACTATTGAACTCTTTCAGACCATTTCGCGTGTCTTCACTAATGATCTGCACTACATCGCTAGTCTAATCAGCAAAGTGGTGGACTTTGAAGGCAGCATCTCAGAGAACCGCTTCACTGTTAGACCCAATGTGGACCCCACCATTGATGAGAAGAAACGAAAGCTGATGGGACTGTCAGACTTCCTTACAGAAGTGGCACGAAAAGAACTGGAGACCTTGGACAATCATATTCCCTCCTGTTGTGTGATTTACATTCCTTTGATTGGGTTCCTCCTCTCCATTCCACGGCTACCAACTATGGTGGAGAAGAGTGACTTTGAAATCGAAGGCTTGGACTTCATGTTCTTGTCAGAGGATAAACTGCACTACAGAAGTGCTAGGACTAAGGAGCTAGACAGCCTGCTGGGTGACTTGCACTGTGAGATCAGAGACCAGGAAACACTTATTATGCACCAGCTGCAGACAAAGATCTTGGAGAAGTCTGAAGTGCTTAACAGTGTGATTGAGTACACTGCACACCTAGATGTGCTACTAGCTTTGTCAGTGATGGCCCGGGAGAATGCCTACTGCCGGCCACGCTTTACTCACCGCCATGGCTTCCACATCAAGGATGGAAGACATCCACTCATGGAACTATGTGCAAAGACTTTTGTGGCCAATCCTGTGAACAGTGGTGAGGCTACCAGACGAATAAAGATCATCACAGGGCCCAACTCATCTGGAAAGAGCGTCTACTTAAAGCAAGTAGGTCTTATAGTATTCATGGCTCTAATCGGCAGTTACGTCCCTGCAGCAGAGGCAGAGATTGGAGTAATTGATGGGATTTACACAAGAATCCACAGTAGGGAATCAGTTTCTGTAGGGCTCTCCACTTTCATGATTGATCTTAACCAGGTTGCCAAGGCAGTAAACAACGCCACAGAGAGGTCCTTGGTACTTATTGATGAATTTGGTAAAGGGACCAACACACTGGATGGCCTGTCCCTTCTGGCTGCTGTCCTGAGGTACTGGATCAGTCAAGGAACACAGTGTCCACAGGTCTTTGTCTCCACTAATTTTCACAGTTTAATGCAGCTAGAACTCCTGCCTGACACACCTCTTCTGGAGTACCTGACCATGGAGACACACCAAGATGGAGATGAGTTGATATTTTTCTATCAGATCAAACAGGGCACGTCCACTGTTAGTCATGCTGCCAACATTGCTGCATTAGCAGGAATGCCAGCCAAAATTATTGAAAGAGGAGTGGAAGTGTCAGAACTGATTCGCAATGGAAAAGCTATCAAACGTATTGATCATCCCTCAAAAGGAGATCGGATGGAAAAATGCAAGTCTGTTGTGGAAAAGTTTCTTCACCTAGACCTTGATGATCCCCATGTGGACTTAGAAGAGTTCATGCATAAAGAGGTGCTGCCTTCTGCAGCCTCAGTCCTGTAACAGGGGTATGTGTAAAAGCATAGATTACATCATATCTACCATGTTCAGTAGGAGAGTTTGGTAATTTAAAGAATGATCACTATGACTAACACCTACACTACCTTTAGCTTGTAACAAACTGTGTATAGTTATGTCCTTTCTTCTTCTCCCTATTTAAACCAATTACTGTAGTTACATGTCTCTGCAATATGGTGTATGATATGAAAGCAGGAAGACTGAAAGAAGAGAATTCAAGAACCTTTTCCAGCTGCTGGGTCACCCAATTTGTGCATTTTCTACCCCTGTTGTTAGATCTTCACATTAAAAAAATACTGTAGAAAAATCACAAAACATTTCTGCTGGTCTCATAAGACTGTGAAACCAAAGGGTTTATTATTTTGTATTGTGCCAAAGTGATCGTTTCAGCCATTTTAGGATCAGCATCAAGGATTCCAAATAAGTCTGTGCCTCAGACTCCCATATCAGCAAGTAACAGTTGTCACAATACAAACCACTGATGTAGAGGCTGATAAATGGAAATACAGAGGGATTTAATGAGCTCTGCAGATTTTCATATACCAGCATTTCTGTCCAAAATGCCAGAGATCCCAGGAGTTATTATAAAAAGAATGCTAGAGGTCAGAAGACTTATGAGACTGATAAACAGGGGAAGTGCTTTGGTTTTACCGAGAATCACTCTCATAAGGTTCTATATGGTACGACTATGTATCTATGCCATGTGGGTATAAATAAAAGCAAAATTACAAAGCTAGGAAACTAAACACTATACTAGGGATGTAAGACAGAAATTCACATTTTATATTCTATTTTCGAGTATTGAGTAAAACTTAACATTAAAGGAATAATACCAGAAGGGGAGGATTCCCTTTCACTTCTCGTCATGCAGAGGATCTTTACTGAACACAGTATTTGATGTATGCATATGCAACAAAAATTCATTAACAGATTAATGAAGCAGGAGACATGATACGTAAGTACTATAGAAGTAATAACCTTTCCTGAAACGAGATAAGTGCCTGAGATTCCTTATCTAAATAAGACAGAAGAGACATTAGATAGCTTATGGTTGACTGCCAAAACTTGCTGTAACTGCTTACAGTATGGCTAATAAAAGACAGCAGCAGATATACTACATCTCTCTTCAGCTATATTTGATTTCAAGAAGCCAAAATTATTAATGTCACATAAATTGAGAGAAAATTTACATGAGAAAAAAGTAATTACCTTCATAACTATCAGTATTAAACATCTTATCTGGTACGTCTAGCTGAAGATAGCAAAAAGATGAATGTGAGTGCACATCAAAAAGATTTGAATTTGGAGACACTGCTTTGGGTTTGATTCAGTGTGGAATTTCCTCCTTTATGGTGAAGGAATTATTATCATTATTATTACAAAATAAGGACCTTATGTTATCTCTATATGAAACTAGGATAGTGGCAAAAGTTTAACATAATTTACCTTAAAAAATACAAGAATGAATTACCGAATCATGCAGCTACTGCTATTTCCAGTGCAATCATCATACTGTCTGCAAAATAATATCTAGCATCTTGACGATGTTACCATTGCAGTTGAATGGTAACAGTGAATCAGGCCTTGTACAACACTTGCAAGCGTTGTAAATACAAACGGATTTTTCTCACTAATATATTCTCTTTTACTAATTATATATACAGCATTCTAAAGATATACTGTACAGAAGAATATCATATATTAAATATCCATAAATTATATTTTTGGCATTTTTTCTTGTCAACCACTGCCTAGGCTAAGGATACACTCCTTACTAATTAAGCAGATGCCATCAGAGCAATTTAGCTGTCAGTCATCTTCTACTTATGAAATCCATTTCACAGTATTTGCAGTTCTGGCAGTACTAGCTATCAAAGGATCTCCAAACGTCATACAGCATTTATCAAGCGTGCCTCACAACACGCCCTGAAATAAACAGCAATCTGGACAAATGAAAAGCAGAGGGGTTGTGACTGACCTGTGGCAACCTGTAGCAGGCTAGTGAGGGAAGCAGGAATAAAAATGTAATCTTCAAGTGCAAAACTCCAGTTGCTTCTTTTATTGTGTTTCATTAGGTTCTTTGTATAGCAGATAATGATACAAACCCAAGATTCTTATCATTCGAACAATCAATTGTGGAAACAGCTAAACATGTGCAAGTAAATTATATCCCTTTATCTCCTTCCACAAGGACACCTAGAGGCACACTGTACCTCCTTATTTTGGGGAAGTTTTCAGTGGCACATTTGATCTCAGAATTGTCCAACCAACCATGAAGAATGAGTTGCTCCCACTTCTGAGTAGGTAAGTAAGTTCTTTAACCTGAGAAGCTGAAGGGGGTACAGTAACCCAGATAGCTCTTTTCTAACCCACTTTATCTCACATTTTTATCCTTTATTAATGTCTGTTTCCAAGTTTTTTGCATTTACCATTTTTAGCTTAATGCTGTGCCTTCAAAGTGGAAAGCTGATTTCTTGAGATCTTTATTAATTTTGAATTCTCAAACTCTTTGCTTTATAAATATCAGCAACAATTTGGGAAAGTTAAAATCTTTTCAGAATATATGCATTTCAAAAATGCCTGTAGCTATATTAAGGTTTGAAAAACACATTTTTTTTTTCTCCCAAAAGATAACTTTGGTGGAATTTAGATGTCATGATGAGGAGAGCGGCTTAAGAGAGTATTGCTTCAAATAAGGAAACTTACATTTAAAAAAATATTAATATAGTTTTAAAGCTATAGCTGTTAACTATACTTAACTACTTTAGTTCTATTTGCTCTTTTACATGCTTTCTCATGTAATCTTCATCCACTCCCCCCCTTTTTTTCATACTGTTGTATGATCTGAAAATGCAATTAAACATTGTATTAAAACATACTACAAAATAGTTATTCCTGTTATGTTTCATGTTTTTATTTATCGTTTTCAGTAAGTGCATGAAACTATCTCACTAAATGCATGGACACAATGAAACAAAAAATAATAGTAAAGACCGATGCTTATGCCTGACAGTGGACTGACAGAGAAAAATTCCTGATAAAATAATGTACAGATTTTTAATACACAGTATCTTTCTATACAGTGTATCTTTAGAATACCATATGCATTATCCAGCATTATGGAGGACTAAGGAAGATGATTTGGAATGACATTGACCTGGTTCTGTCAGCAGCAGTGACTATCAGAACACAGAAAGTATGCATCCTGGCTAATAGTTCATGCAAGGTAGAAAAATGTAAACAAAACAAACCACCAGCCAAAAAACAACCGAAAAACAGAATGGCAAAAAACCCACCCTGACTGTCTCATGTTTTAACCAAACAGTTAAATTACTGAACAGCTGATGTTCTAGAACAGCTGTGGATTTTTAAAATGAGTGTTTTAAAAAACAACTGTTAATACAAGCAAAAGCTTATGTGAGCTTACAAATTTAATAGCTATAATATACCACCTATAACCTGTGGACAAGTCCTTACTTCTGTTTCAGAGCAAGTATGTGTGGCCTTGAAGTTTCTTGACGTGTCTCAAATCTCATTGCCTTCTTCCAACTGATTTCACAATGCTTTAATTATAATGTGTACCTTCAGCATTTTTTAAAGTTATTTCTAATGAAATTTTAAAGTATTTTTCTTTGATGCTTACTATTAAGGAAAAAAATAAATTTAAAATATTTAAATTATGTACTTTAATTCTTATTTAAAAATATATTTTTTCTGAAAATTATTTTCCTGGTCAATGTTAAAGGATCACGTAAAACATTCCATACAATGTCAGCAAAAAATTTTTATGGAGATATACCTTATGTTAAATAATACAATAGTACTGTTAAATTAGTATGAAATAAAAAACTCGAGATACTAGTATTGCTTCTATATATTTATCTTCACAGTTATAACCTACTTTTATGTATTTGTGTATTTTGTCAAAACGAATAAGTAGGCAAGAAATAACTGCCTGCAAAAGAGAATATAGAAGATGTGTTTCTTTGCTACTCTGAAATTCACCAAAGCATATTCAATAGAGGGAACTGACAGTCTGCATATTATGCATAATCCAAATATAAATTCCACTGTTTATTTGCTTATTTTCTCCTGTACCGTAACAAAACAAAACTATCCAAACAAACTGCATGCATGTAATCTACACCCTAATAATAATTCTATAATTTTGAACAAGTACTTTCATCCTTTGGTCTTGCATAGTTTCCCAAAAGAAAATAGACCATGGTATTACTGTACTGAGATTATCAAGAGTGGTAACTTAAAGTACAGTACAGGACTACTGTTTATATGGTAGACGTACTAATTATTTTTTCTAAAAAAATCAGTATTTGCAAGTCTTACCTCTTCAGCTGGTTACAAAGTAGAAAGTGTGATGCTGTAGCATAAGCAACTCCTTTGTTCGTCTCCAAATTAAACTTTCTAGATTGCTGCTGAGCTATGTGAAATGTGAGCTCACCTGCTTACGTAGCTGTGCTGATTTTGACAACTTCATGAAGGTCAGATGTGGTTTAAAAGCTCTTTCATCTCCTGCCAAGATGCCCTTTTCTTGAAATATCTTCTTCATAGTCTCTGAGCGGGGAGAAAAATGTAGAGGTACAAAGATATTACATGATAGAATGCTTAAAAATGTGCTTTCTACTGTAATATGAGCCACAGCCACTCCACATGGAAAAAACAGGATGATGAGTCCCAAAAGGCAGAGAGACTTCCAGTTAACTTCAAAGGTACGTATTATTTCATGTGGAAATAGTCTTATATCTGCAGTTAATATGGGTCACAAATTCGGCTTTACTAAAATAATGGCAAACAGAAAGCCGTCCATGCTGCCTGCTTTTGCTATCAAAATAGGAACTTGACATTAGAACTGTTCAGGAGTTACTCTCACCGGAAGAGTTTTGGAAACTTCAGGAACTCTGAGCATGTAACAGAACTGTCTCTCTTCAAAAACACTGGTGAGTTTTATTGTCTGTATTTGGGTAATCTCCCACCCAGACCAAAGGAAATCTGAAATTGAAAGCTGTAAATTCTAGCACTGGATTTACATGGCAGAATTAGAGAACGTATCAGGTGTGCTGATGAGTTTTGGTTTTTTAAGCTTCACTGTTGCCTTGCAAGCTGATTTCCTATTTTTAATGTACACTTTTATCTACAGCCCAGGCCAAAGCAACTCTACTACACTGACCTAGTTTACTATTTCCCAACTCATCTGCCCAATGTAATGTTTCATTTCTTGGAAATAAATTTCACTACAACTTTTGAATTATGTTCCGTATTTCTTTTACCCGAAATACTTCAAATGAAAAATTTCTGTTGTAATTTTGGAAAAAAGATTAAGATAAAACTGATAAAACCTGTGGCAAAAACAATACCAGTAAGTAGAATATCTCTATTGCTGAAAAACAGAAAAACTGGAATATCTTTTTTTTTCCTTTGCAAATACAACTTCCAATTTTTCACTAGCTGTAGGTCTAGCTGACTCATGCTATCCTTGAACTAAAATCAAAAGAGGGGAAAAAAAATAAAATCTATCCTATCACATGAATTTAATCAACCCTTACCATAACGATGTATTTGCATTTAAGTGTATTATTTTTTGGCTTGATAGTTCAGCTGTAACAGAAAGATCCAGTGCTTTATTCTCCCACCTGGAAGAAAATGCATTACACTGGGAAGCGAACAGCACAGCTGGCTGAAAAAAAATAGGGAAGGCCCAAGGAAGAGGAATATAGGCATATAAAGCTGGCTAGCGTAAGTCTGCCAGTTCACGCTCCTGTAACACGTCATTCCAGAGTCCTTACTCTTACCATTTTTTGTTTTCTATAGTAACTATTTAAGTGAGCTACTTTGAAATCACACTTGACATTTTACAAGTTTGTGCATTACTTTGCAACAGAAAAGTTCTAGAAGCTCAGAGTATTCACTTGGGACCTGGAGATCAAAATTCACTTCCCTTTCTCTGCTGCGTATGATTTATAACCTTAGGCTCCACAGTCTATGCAACTAAAGTTGGGATTTTGAAAGAAGCCAAGGAAATCAAAGACCCAAATACCATCTCTTAAACAGGCCCACTTGAAAATTCTCTTTCAAGCTTCACTCCCCACTGATAAGATGCTGATGCATTTTACAAAAAAGAATTAGCCCAACCTTTTATTCTAACTCACAGGATGCTGAAAGGGCAACCGGATTAAAACTTGTGAAGCATTTGCACAATGGTAATAGGGGTCATCTTACTATGGCAGATGCTGCAAATAACCTACTGGAATGGTTGAGGTGGGAAGGGACCTCCGGAAGTCATCTGGTCCAACCTCCCTGCTCAAGCAGGGCCGCCTACAGCTGGTTGCCCAGGACTGTGTCTGGGTGAGTTCTGCGTATCTCCAAGGATGGAGACCCCACAACCTCCCTGGGCGACCTGTGCCAGCGCTCCATCACCCACACAGTAAAAAAGTGTTTCCTGATGTTCAGAGGGATCCTCCTGTGTTTCAGTTTGTGCCCGTTCTCTCTCTCTCCCCCCGACCCATGTATGTATATATGCATGTACAAGCATAACTGCTATATAGATCTACAGATCTATGCATCTAGATCTGTAGGCCTACTATATATCTATAGCTATAGCTATGTATCTATACACAAGTACAGCTTACCTACTTGTATTATTTCAAATTGTGTCTGCAGGAAATATTTCTAAATTTACACTGAATCCCCGCTAAGCTATTGTGCAGCTGTGCACACAAATGCTGCTGAACAACAGATTAACATATCAAAACAGAAGACTACAAATAAATGTTTGCTGCTTCTTCAAACTGAGATATGGAAGTTCAAATTAAGTCATTTAGTTATGGTGTGCATGTATTTCCATGCATCCAACGGCCTGCTTATTTTCTGATGTTAGTAAGCTAACAAAATGTTACATTTATCTGAAACCGAAATTATCTGTAACAAAGCCATTTTCTGGTTCCTTTGGCTCTCTGAACTGCATCATTTGGGGACTCATTGACTTTGATGTTCCAGCAAAGGATTAGTCTTATCAAAACCAGGTTTATGCTACCCTGTGATATTCTGACTCAGTCTTGTGGACTGTAGTCTTTTTTCTCCCCTAAAAGCTCAAAGTCTTTCTGCCATCATGTCTTATGCCAAGCAGTGTCTTACCTCCCACTCTGCAATTAAGGTCTGTGCTGGTGAAGATTTGCACCTCTAAGGGTGTCCCCCTAACTCCAGTAAGAGCTTCGCGTCAGACCAGTGGTTTGCCAATGTGCATCCGATCACAGGATTTTAAGCCCAGTGTTTTCAACAGGGCAGACTGACCATATGGCACTATAAATGTGTGTTACAGTGGGACAGTAGGGCACCTACACTTTACACTGCTGAACAGCAACCACATGGCCTGCGTGTCTCCATTTTGTGCTAAATAGCTTTGTTCACTATCTGCTTCTATTTATCTTTCTAAATTCATCTTTTTTTCATACCTGGCAATTCTAATAAAGAAAAAAACATAATTAAAAGAAAGCATAACTTCAGAGAGACAGCGCAGTTTTAAATTTAATAGATTTACATGTGTGTGTGTGTTCACACATGTTCTCATGGTGATCAGACCTCACACAGCTTTGTCATGGCATAGACTGTCATTAAACATCACAGGCTCAAGAGATTGGCCACACTTGCTGGTACTACAGATAGACCCAGTTTTGCAGTATTTGACACTTAGGGAAAGCGTGACATTTTACTGGTTAAGGTGACTTATGAACATAATTAGCACAACGTTTCCTTCTTCAAAGATAATGAAAATAGAAAGAAATCTGAGCAGATGGACGGGGGAAAAAAAGAAACAAAGGGAAATGTTTTCCTGACAGCACAGGAAGGTTAAAAAATAATGTAATGCTATTACATGCAGCTCTTTGAAGAAGTGGCCACAAGAAGGGTTTTAAAAGAAATGGGGAAGGAAGCACGGATGCTGTGGGCAAGAGAAAGTTCTAGGCTTATGGAACAGCACGAAAGTGGATTTGAAGACTGAGCAAATACACAAAGGTTAAAGTTTATGATGGGGATTGCCTGAACTGAAAGAAATTAGAGGCCAAGGTTCTTGTCCAAGAGGACAAGAACAGTAGACAGACAATGCCCATGGGTCTTAAAAAATGAGGATCTGCCCTGCCATCTTTCCCCCAGACATCAACATTAGCTAGACTGAAAAATCAAACAAGATCTCTGTTTTCCCTTATTGGAATCATAGAATAGTTTGGGTTGGAAGGGACCTTTAAAAGTCATCTAGTCCAACCCCCCTGCCATGGGCAGAAAAAAAAACTCTCTGGGCAACCTGTGCCAGTGCTTCACCACCCTCAGCGTAAAAAATTTCTTCCTTATGTCTAGTCTGAATCTACCCTCTTTTAGTTTAAAATGATTACACCTTGTCCTATCGCAACAGGCCCTGCTAAAAAGTTTGTCCCCATCTTTCTTATAAGCCCCCTTTAAGCATTGAAAGGCCGCAATAAGGTCTCCCCAGAGCCTTCTCCTCTCCAGGCTGAACAACCCCAACCCTCTCAGCCTTTCCTCATAGGAGAGGTGTTCCATCCCTCTGACCAGTTTTGTGGCCAAAAAATGTCGGCCAATCTCAGGCTGACCAACGTTTGCAGCTTCAAAGTATACCCTAGAAAAGTTAAGGCTATTTTTAAAAGCTCAATGACTTCCTGGAACAAATTTTTGGACAGCTTTCAGACCGTCTTTCATGCAATTTGAAGTACTCTGCAATATCATTTTGTACCTTATTTTTATAATGTCAAAATTACTGAATGTCATCTGTCTCTCTTACATTGGATGTGGCTGAATCCATTAGACAACTGTTTCCCCATAATTAGACTTGAAATGTGATATATGAAACTTACTCAGAACTGCTATATACTGGAAAGGCTCAAAAATTCAACAGCTAGATCAATACAGAATGGTTCATAGAAAAATTGCACAAAGCCATATTCTGTAATACAAATGGCCATCTTCTTTTCCAAGATTTCATTAGATATGGAAAACTGCTACAAATGTACATTTTCTTCGAGTCTATCAATTTCTGCTTGTCTCTAAAGCATGTTCCCTCAATTAAAAGGTTTAGAATTTAGAAACAGTATTCTGTCTCTTTATTAAAAATTTTGTACTTTACACTTGGAACTGAAGAAAAGCTTGAAGAAAGCTAAGCATAGCTAACTTACAGTTATAACTATCATGTTAAGTCATGTTACAATTTTTAAGCTCTTAGTTGTTTTTTAAGAGGATTCTGTTGGCTATCAGTTAGCAGAAGTTTGGGTTTTACAAAGAAGCTCTTCTGGTCATCCTTCCTTTCCTAATAGCACTGAGCATAAGGCACTCACAAAGCCTTACAAGACCCAATTTCCAAGCCAATGAAGAACTCGAAGCCATCTATTTCACATGCTAATATTTATCACAACTTCAATTATATGTCTCCAGAGATGAGCACCATGAATTTAAAAAAAGTATTTTAGATATCATGTTATGCTTGGAATATATAATCAAAAGGCTGCATCAAGCACCAAACTCTACCATCCTACCGTTAAGACCATTATAAATGATAGTATTAGCCTGAGGAGTGTCCCTGGCTGCTGCCCGACAAAAACTACTGACTCCTGCACACCTCAGCAATCCCCAATCTCTGATGAAAAAATACGGTGGCTAAACCAGGGTCAGTCACTACCTCACGTGCTGGCGACTTTTATCTCCAGGATGTAAGAAAAGGAGAGCCTGCGTTTCTCATCTCTCCATACGAAAAGTTGCTATTTTTTCTCCCCATCAGTACTAACACTTCTCCGCAAATAGTCAGCTTTACACTGTGCCAAAAGGTAAACCAGAGTCAAGCCAATTTCCCAATGGTTCTTCCACTGCTACTTGGTTATATATTACTTTGGCTTTTCTACAGTGAGTTGTCACTGTACCGTACCACTATCATGTATCAGTGAGCTATACGGTTATTTCAAACACGTATCAGCAGTATGCGCAGGTTGTTCCGTTTCTCTCCACCGCCATACACGTATACAGAAGAAAGATGTGCTCATTCATAAAGCAGGATCCAAGGAGCAGCTGGACCAAGCAACCCCCACTTTGTGCACAGAGGCCAATATGTAAGGTAAGCCTTACAAGACAAACAATGATAATGTGAAGGCTCAAAGTGCTAGACTGAAACAGAAATTCAGGTATTTCCATTCTTTCTGACTCCTTCCACACAGTTGATCAAAATTTTAAGACCCTGAGTGAAGAGTAGTAGCATCAAAGAGCAGGAGAGGCACTGCAATACAGTGCTCCAAAGCCAGGCCCCTGTCCCAGCCTATTGCTCTTGCATATCTACTTTAGCCTCTTCTACTTGTCATGTGACACACAAAAAAGGTGAGCTAAGAGATTTGGCAATAGCACAGCATTTAATATTCCCATGCAGTAAATGTTGAGCTCCAGAGCAAACTGTATTTAATAACTATTACTTGTTAGAAGCACAAGCTCATAAAAGTAACTGGTGTTATACTAGGCCTTAATAGTAACTGTTTATTTTCACTAAAATATTTGCCCTTGTTGTCAGCATTTGTCTCGTCAAGAGGCCTAAAATGAAGAAAACTGTCATGTAGTGCAAAGCTGAATTAGAAAAGGCTGCATGCAGAAAACTACGTAATATCAAAAGGCATGAACAACGCTCAGGTCTATTGGAATCGGTCCTTGATGTAAGTAAGTACTATCAGCAAGTAGGTGCCTGGCTCTTGTAATGAAATCAACAAAAAAACTGTTGGATTTTTTTTCTGCTGGTTATATTCATCACACAATACAGCATATATATATTTGCTGACAGAGATAATTACATTCTTGAGACAGCAGAACACTGCCACTTTCAACTTTAGAGCATGCTTCTCTTCTTGCTGTGGATGAGCCAAGTTCCTACACATCCCAGTAAAGTTCTGCTACACACATTAGTAGGAACTATAACTAATGGCACATGGACTAGAAGAAAATCTATCAATGTCACAGCAGTACGTGTTCAATGCAACTGTTATGGATTTGGACTAGCAGCTTTTTATTCACTTTGTACAAATCAGTTGTTTTAATGGAAAATTACAACAGTTCTGAGTTATCAATGTCACAGCAGTACGTGTTCAATGCAACTGTTATGGATTTGGACTAGCAGCTTTTTATTCACTTTGTAAAAATCAGTTGTTTTAATGGAAAATTACAACAGTTCTGAGTTCTCGATTTTTCCATCATGTGAAATTACTTAAGAATAACTAACAAGAGGCAAAATTCAGTTATCTTAGCTTCAGCCATCTGGAACTAAAGTGAACTAACTTAACTGAATTAAACTATTTCTCTAGGCTCTCCGAAGTCAGGGCAATGTAACTCACCCTAAAATAGATACTAAACGTGTGGTTTCATAATCTTTAAAGAAGCTCATAAACCACCATCCTTGCCAAAACAGACTGTTCCTCTCCAGCTCCATGCCTGCCACTGCTACTATCTTTTGTGCCGACAGTCATGTAGCTATACAGTAAACTGCACTGGCAAACTGAATAGCTTAAAAATTAGCTGGCAAAGGTAAAAACGTTAATTTAACCACAGTTGAATTCACCATGTGGCTGCACAAATCCCCAGCACAACAAAAGGGGATGGACTGCTTTGGTATGGTGGCAATGCCAGCTTATGCTTGAGTAAAGCTGTAATGTACCTAGAGAAGAAGATGGGCAGTATGACTCGCTTTCCATTTCTCTCTCTCTAGTACGGACTGTTGGGAAAATCAATTTAGTGAGATTAGACTAAATGTCATTTTTAGAAAACTGAAGTTAAAGGAAATGGCTAGTTAGGTGTACTACGTGTCTGTCTAGTGCAGTCCTAACTGTACTAAAATATTTAACCCAACAAATCAACATTTCTTAAAAACAAAGGACCAAAAGCAAATGAAATAGTTATCTGCATCAACAGAAGAGTAACTTTTTGGTTCATAAAATACAAGCTCCCTCTGATGGCCAGACCATAACGTGCATCATTCATCCATAAAACCAAAATCTGGAAGTCTTGTGGGTAAAAAACAGGATTCACTTATTCACTTCTATCAGCATCAAATAGCATTTACAATATAATTACCAAAATGAAAATCGAAGCCAAACAATTCATTACCTTTTCCAAATTCACTTAGTACTTCAATACTCTGTAGTGTAGCAAAGCACGTGAAAAGAAGTTTTTTAAAAATCGCTGTAAGTGTATACGTCACTTTTATCTCAGGATTTCTAAAAAGACTTGGACACTCGTCCTCAAATTTCTGTCATAACAGTTTAGCACTATTCCTGGTAGATAATTATATGATGCTAATGTCTTTTAATGGATTGTTGGGAAATAACTAGCAAATCACAACAAACAGAAGATACATATGAGCTCTGCTTTTCCTGAACTTTTGTCTCTGGCAAACTTACGTTTACATTGGCATTAGCAGACATGCACTTACCATTATAATGCTGTACCACATTCAGACGTTATTGGTATCAAACAAATTTCCATACAATTTATGGAACTAAATCGGCTCTGACAAGAAGCTAATTTATCTTAATGTATTTTCTATTGCTTAGCAGTATTTCTCCTTCAACATCCATGTAGAACACAAAATAACACATGAAGTCAAAATTCACCTTAGAGCATAGCAGAAACCAAACATAATCTTGAAATAGCAAAACAGTAATTCTGTAATAAACTAAACTTAGGTCTCGCCAAAAATTAAACCAGCTACAGAAGTGATCTCTCTTTACTGTTCCGTGGACATCAACAGAATGATTAACATCCTGCAGGCAATAATGTATATTTTTTTTCTTTCTGCCAGCTTCAGTTTTAAAATTGCAGTTTTCTAAGGACACAAGTTATATCACAGGCAAGCTGTATTAGAAGCCAGAATAAACTTGTGACAACTAATTTCTGTCAAACATATATAACCTCACAGCAGTATATATGAAGAGCTGATAGCAATCTTCACACAGATCCTGACAATAGCAGCCCAGCAGAAAAGTTTCCAGTATTTTCTCTTCCAGCAGTCTCTCTAAAATTGTGTATTCAGGATACTATCCACAGAGCAGGAATATTAGGCATAATTTTGACAGACACCCTGTTTTGAATTAATATATGAAATGTATTACAGAAAATAAACTCAACGGCACATTTCTGCTAATATGATTCTTTACATTAGAAGGTATATTTATTGTGTCAAGTACAGCCCAGAAAGTACTACATGGTCTTTTCCCCAAAATGCAACACCTTCAGTAGGAGCTTTGGCCCTTGGAGGACTGTCTGCTAATGTTTTGTAAAAACTGCATGCAAACTAAACTGTGTTGCAATTAACTCTGTAAGTGTACTCTTACATTAAAGGTATTATACATGTGATACACTTAGGAGAGGAGGGAGAATCCTAACGACTCTCTTGTTTACCTTGTCAGTTCTGAAGAGTTCACATAGATTCTTTTGTTTAATATTATTTCACATTCCAAATTGCACTGCCCTGAAGGACATCTGTGTAATAACAAATTATCTATTTTTATCAGGTTACTTATATTGAATTCTTTGCAATTTAATCTAATGAAGACATACGTAGAAACTATTTAGTATATTCATTTTCTTCCTACTCATACTTGGCCTTTCCACTAATTTAATATGTAACTAAGCTAACTTTTGAAACACACTTGTATAATCTTCAGTGTTACATAATTACAGACCTAAAAATTTTTCTTCTGGCACAAGCATCAATACAAAAACTGAATTTGCTTTCACGAGTTATAGGTTACCCATTATGAAATAATTTAGCACTTCCATGAAGGCACAAAAAGATACTCTGAAATCAGCAGCAATTCAGAAGTTACGGTTATGACACTCACTAAGAAATGTTAAGATAGCACATCCTGAAGTCATACCCATTAAACATTTTCAGTCATTTTACTAAATAAAAAGGTATCAGAGAAGCTCCCTGCCCTGTTTCAGAACTAAATCCAGACAAAACAAACATCACTGTGTAAGTCTAGAGACTGAACAACAGGCCTAAGGCCAAGAAATGATCCATTTGGTTGGCAAAAGTAAGCACTGAAATAAGAAACATTTTTACTAAACAGCAGTGTTAAGTGAAAATAATAATATACAGCTGTAATTCTAATATAAGCAAAGAATGCTCACCCTGAGCATCAGTAGTTATGCTTTACAAAGAAAACATAGGTTTGCTTGTTTGCTAAATTTGACTGTACTGAGTTTATCTACTAGGAAGGACTGTCAAACTGAAAAACAAAGGTCAAAAGCTGATCTCATCTTTACTTGTCTAATTCTGATCAAAATCTGGTTCACTAGTCTAAGATGTTGTGGTGGGTTGACCCTGGCTGGACACCAGGTGCCCACCAAAGGCACTCTATCACTCCCTCTCCTCAACTGGACAGGGAGAGAAAATATAATGAAAGGCTCATGGGTCAAGATAAGGACAGGGAGATCACTCACCAATTACCATCATGGGCAAAACAGACTTGGGGAAAATTAATTTAATTTATTACCAATCAAATCAGAGTAGGGTAATGAGAAATAAAAACTAAATCTTAAAACACCTTCCCCCC
>NW_008795490.1:12418850-12435624 GCF_000699145.1 Aptenodytes forsteri
CCCCACTACCAAAACCTTGCCACGCAAACCCAATAGTGTAGAAAATCACTCATAACAAACTTATTTATTTCCTGTAGTTAAAAGGTATTTGGCTTTCCATGTCTAGCAACTTCAATTATTTTGGAGTTCGTAATAATTAACTATAAACTTCTCAAAATCAAAAGTTACTGTCACTAACAGAAACCATTCATCTCCTTTCACAAGAGGTATTGGAAAGGAACTTGCTTTATAAATTATCTCACTGTTTCTAAAACAGCATACATAAAATATTCTGTCACCTTTAAAAGAAATCTAAAGACAAACTCAAAGACAAGGATGAGGAAGCATATCATCTAAAGGACTGAAGAAATACTTGGTAGATTCAAACTTTGAAATAGTTATGGGATTATTTGACAACCGAAGCCTCTCTAGAACTGTAAGTACTGTTCAATTTCTCCCATACTGAATATTAGAAATACTTCTCTATCAAGCACTGCTTAAAATAATAAAGCACTGCCCAATAACAGCATAAGCAATTTGGTAAGCTGAAAAGCTCACAGTCTTCTATTCAACCTTTCTTTAAAATGTAAGTTAAAAAATACTAAATATTTTCTAAAGGCACTTCAGAAATTAAACTAATGAATTGCTAGAGAAAGCACTGTATTAATACAGACTTTTTCCATTTTTCTCTGTATTGGACTGCAAAGAGGTAGCGTGACAGCAGCAGTCTTTGCTACTCTGCAAAATGTCCTATATGGGCTATTGCACTACTAAAAAATGATGTGACCTCACATTCCTCAGAGCACAAAAGATAATTCATCAATACTGAAAAACTCTTTAAAAGAGTCTTTCCAAGGAATAGTTGGAATTGCCGGGATAGTTTTAAAGGACACCAATGAATTACAGACAGTACTGTTCTCTGAGAATTTTTATTTAATATCTGTAAACAACATAGTTTAAGTATAGACTCACAGACAGATAAAAAACTCCACTCTACCTTGTTTTGGTCTAGGTAGTGACTGCTGTTTCTCAGCTGGTATTTCCACTCCTTTTAATTTATATATTCCTACTGACTTGAACTGTATCTTTGGATGCATTTTATCTGACTGGCAAAGGCAGTGGCCTAGCTCCACTGTTAAGACAGAACTGAGAGTTTCGCTCTTGAAGTGAACATGTGGGTGCACATGCATAGTAGCATGTACCTGTCACATCTTTCAGTAACTTCCTAATTGCTAAAGGAAGGCAATCAACATTGAACAAGCCACAGACTGGTTCCACAACTGCTCCAAAAAAAATTTCAGGCTAAAGCAGCATGAAATCCAACTCCATTCCTCTGGCAGATGAGTCATGTCCTTCTCCTGAATTCCCCTTATCCTCCAGGAGTGTAGAGAAAGTCCAGATTTTACTTCATACATAAATGGAAGTGTATGTGTAAAGTACATATATACACATACATATACACACGCATATATGTATATATGCATTTATACATGTGTACATGGTAAGTTACAGTTAATTCACTGAGATTTAAGAGTGATATGTGTATATATATAGGAAATACAAAACTTAAAAGACTTCCCAGACCACAGAAGAGGAAAGAATGTCACTGTCTCTCAGTGCTCTACTCAGCATGAACACAAAGGAGAGAACTATGTAACTCTGCAAGTCAGGTAAGATATATCAAAGATACAGTTCTTAAAGTCAGTAAGTATGAATATACAAATTGATAGGGGTATAAATATCAGCTGAAAAACAGCAGACAGTATTCGGACCAAAACAAAGTAGAATGGAGTCTTTATATCCATCTACAAACCTGCACTACATTTTTTACGTACACTAAATAAAAAGGTATCAGAGAACAGTACTGCCTGTAATTCATTAATATCCTTTCGAACTATGCTGAGAAATTCGTCATGTAGCCTTTGCAGTTCTTAAAGGTAAATTAATGTTGACTAAATTAGCACCAACTTACCTCTGTGCTCCACTCTCATCTAGGTTGTCAAAAAGTCTTTAAAGCACTTAAACTAGATTGACAAGTTGTACCTGCTATTTTCGTAAGTATAGCTGTATGATCATTTTCTGCCAACTTCACAAATCCAACTTCATTTTTGAAGTGATCAATTCCTTGAAAAGACAAATCCACAGTTTTTCCTTTCAGGAGATCTTCTACAAAATCCTTGCTGTCTGAAAGAGCACCAACTGCTCTGTCAAGAGGAATGAAAATATCTATGTGAAAGTCAAATATATTAATACTGTTTACATTGCTATTAATCATTCTATCCAAAAATCTCACAAAGCTTTATTAGCATCAATTTATTATCTACTCAGGTACTTTTGCACTACTTCCTATCAACGCAGTCAGTATTATTATTATTACCATTTTGTAAAGGTAAACTGGTTCATACACCCTGCTGTAAAACCACAGAAATAATAAGGCAGACCTAGCAGCAGGTGTAATTCCTCAAAAGAGTTTCTCTCAGTCTTCAAGGTGACTAGATATTAAGATGACAGTGTCTCTATTACTCTGTGCATCCCATTTAAATAAGATGCTTACTCGGAAGCATTTGGTTTTCCATTCTTAAATGAATTCACTTTTTTCATCTCCTGATAGCTCAACTGAACACTGTTAAGATTCTGCTTCATTCAAAGTTACTACAGAGTGTTACTTAATATTATAAACAGAGGTTAGTGACATTTTATATATATATATAAAAAATGATAAAATTATATGGAAATTACTATTAAGCTCATTGAGAACTGTTATTAAAAGAAGTACTATCTAAATTGATGCTTACTTTCTTCAAGAGGTAAGTAGCATGCACACATAATCAACATGTAACAGGAACAAACCTGGTAACCTATTAATAATCATTTTAATTAGCCATATTAAGTCCATGTATGATTACATGAAAAAATTATTTTGACCTGCACTTGAAGTGATTCACATGCTAAACAAAAACTATATAAACATTCTTAGTGTCTTCTAAAAGATCTCTCACATGCTCACAGTTTTTAATTCTATTCAACGAAACTGAATTTAAACTTTTCAGTAAACCGACGTTGACTTTATAAACGCTAGATGGCAGTGACAGGTTAAAAACTCTCAAGAGAGTTTATTTTACTTTTTATGTCCTAGTTGGATGAAAGCCATCACCGTGATTTCTAAAGTAGGCTAAATTATATTCTTTAAGCCTGTACAATTGCAAACAACTCCACACACGTTTCCACTGTGTTTAACAAGATGGACTCTTATGAGAACTATGCATTTAATTGAAACGTAGGCCAGGTTAAGAAAGACGTTAAGGTTGATTACATGACAAAATATCCTTGATTGATATAGTCCTCCTGTGGTTTTTTTATAGGGCCTTAATCTACAACCTAGAAGTACTTTAGCTCCTATATAACCACTTTAAACAACAATGCCATTACTTGTTCCTTGGCAAAGATATTTTTCTTTGAGCGTAGTCTCTGCCACTTACCTACCCTTTTATCACCATTAGACAAAGCCTGTTCCTATGTCTTCCATATGTGCTGTACTTCAAGACCTTTCAAAAACACCATCGAATACCGATTATACCTGTCAGATTACTTCACAGGTAATCATGTGTAGATTTATTTACCAACATGAACCTGAAAATTGTTCCAAAACAGGTACAGATATTTCAAATACACTGTGTCAAAGATTGCAGCGGGCTTTCAAGTAGTGAATCATACACATACCCATCTCTAGATTTTTTGCATCTGAGAACTGGTACACAGACAGTCATGGAAAGCTCTGTTCCCCAGCTGAACAAAGATTTATATTTCCATACTGTAGGGTGTGCTACAGAACTCACTGACCAGCTCAACTCTACCTGATGAGGTCTATGAAAGGTCAATTCAAACAGCGCAGTGTGTTTTCAGTTTAGCACTGTGTCACTGAAGATTTAGTTCTACTTTTTCTTTCATATATCATCTTGTAAACACTAAAGTATTTAGAAAAATAGTTGTCATCTCGCTCTAGCATATTTTGTATTTTCGTATTCTATCGATCACTTTATAACACCTAACAATTGCTTTGTAAGAATAATGCACAAGGACAAACATTTCCACTGAAGTCAACAGCAACAAACACAACAGTGGTATTTTCTTGTTATTCCATACCAAATACTATTTACGATGCCAAATAGTAGTTACACTCAGTGCAACTAACCCACAGGGATAACAAAAAACTTTACAAGCATTTTGCTCCAAAGTGGAGAAAGGAAATAAAAAAAAGAATTAAGCAGCATATTCTAAGTCAATACAAACTAGGATTATAGAAGCAGTGCCCGTTTTTTTTTCTATATTGTTGTAATGTAAATATTATAGCACTTAAAATTGATGTAGTTTCTTTTTAGAAATTTCTGAATTGTTAATTTTCATTACTTGTTCGAAAAAGCAACCTTGCAAAAAAAAGGCAAACTGAATCCTTTCAGCTCTCATATTTATAATGAAAAGGTTAGATTCACAGGGTCTTTGACAAATAACAAGCAAGAAGAACTTGACACTATAGTCTGGTAATGAAGGCATTTACTGCAAAGGCAGGCATCCTGATTTCTAGTACCTGAGCCCATGACTATGCAGACAGTTAGCATGGACTAGAACTCCTTTGCTTGAAGGGAGTGCTGTCATGACTCCTGCTTGCTTGCTTTCTTTATGTTTTTTTAAAATCTCACATTCATGATTTCATATAGTCCTGCAAAAAGAGATGTAAAGTGCATTCATGAAGGCTAGATCATGGCCAATCAGTTAGGAAACTCGCATGGGAACTGCAGGTCTGGATTCCCTTAGAAAGAGCAGCCTAGAATACAGATCTTCCATTTTCAGGGTGAAAGCTGTATGTACTAAAATACCATACAAAGGGCTTTGTGCTGAATTGAATGTTATGTTTAGCACATTCTTATCACGCGTTTTGACTTCAAATAGCATTCAACACATTTCATTTCTGTATAGACAGAGGCACTATTGTGCAAACACAGTCGAAAAACTGTAGATATCTAAGTAACTTAATGGATCCAAACCTAAGGATCTATGAACTCTCAGATGCCCAGTTGACTAGCTGCACTTTGTCTGAGGGATTACTCTCACCCTACATTACACACAGGTTCTTTTGCCAGCCCGGATCTTGGCTTCTTTCCATTAACCTGGTATCAAAAATTGGTGAACCAAAGAAAGGAAAATTCAACTTTTTACTTTTCAAGTTCTCCCAAAAGATTAAACAGGAAACATCAGTTACGGAAAAAAAAAAAAAAAAAAAAGAATCCCGTATAATAAAAAATGCAATCTAGAATACCTGAGGATAGCTGAGCTAGATACCTGTAGGAGGCATCTGGCCAGGGAAGGGGTGAATCACTGGGGAAGCTGCTGCTGACTAGAGGACAGCTCCTGGGTGCCTGGACTGTGGAGTTCTGCTGGGAGAGGCAGAGAAGAACTCCGTAAGTGTGTGCTTGGGTGGCAGTCGGACAGTGAGAGCTGAGGAGCTCAAAGAGTAGCAGAAGATACTGAATTTGGGAATATTTGTTTTGATATACAGTTTAGGACTCTAAAAAATATTCCTGAGGAGGCATACTTGCCTTTGAGATATCCTCTCACATTCCCTTTTCGAACCCTTTTTAAAAAAATCTTGCATACACAGTCAGTGGTTGTTCTCACTGATTTTCAGGTGCTACCACAGTTTGCTCATCAACCAGGGCAGGAGGAAGCTGGTGTGCCTACTCCAGGAGACAAAAGGCACATGGAAAGGAGAGGAAGTCCAGCAGATCTAGTATCCTTTGCTTTCCTTTCTGTTCTCTGTTCCTGACTATCTGTTCCTCTCCCTTTAGATCAGACTGTTGGAGACGAGGATGCTGACAGACTCACAACCTCACAGGAGAGGTAAGAGTGTAGAGGCCTCAAGGATATAGCATTCAAGGAAACAAGTGTGAAATACCAGCAGGGCAATTGATTTAGATATACTGATACCTCATTATTTTTAGGTGTGTTAAATGTTTTTAGCCAAAATACTTCTACTTATTAGAAGCATGCCCTTGATTACCAAATGGTTCCTACATTCTATCTTGGATTCTCGCTTTCTTATGACAAATCTGCACTTTAACAGCCAAACCTTCTGGGGGGAAAAATTATTCAACACACACTTTTTAGACACATTATTTTGTAACTGTATTACCATAACCAAAGCAATGTCTCACTGCACTTATTCATTATTTGATCTAGATAATTCAGTACATAGGCCGCATGCCTGCTAATACTGCAGAGAAAACCAGTAAGAGAGAGAGAGAGAGAGAGAGATGAGAGGGCCCCTGAAAGAACTCATCTGGGGGAGATGAAACCATGAGTCTTCTCTTTCACAGTTATAAGGATCTGATGAATTTTTGATTAATTTGATTCATTAGCAATTCACTACAAAATTGACACATAAGCAATGGAGGATTCCCAGATGTTCATATAATGCCAGTAGGCCATTTATCAGCATATTACACAATACTCTGTTACAGTCACCAAAGTGTTTGCAATCTCAATTCTGCACTTACAATGTGCAAATATAGAGACACAGCATATGCAGGCCATATTTTGGGCACCGCACCTAAATAGAAACTGTTGAGAATGTCTGTGTAAAGCAAAGCAGGACTATAAAATACAATGTATGCTTTCATTTCAAGTCAAAATCACAGCTAGACAAACAAATTGTTATTCTGAACATTAATAAATTACAGCTGTATAGATAGACTTAAAAGTCTGAACATCTTCATATAAACCACTGAACTTGTATGTTAAAGTAGGCTTGTCAGACATGTCAGTACATGTGATAAACAGTAAAAAACACCAAAGAACTGCATTTTTATAAAGCAAGTAGTCGCATCTAACACTTAGACATGACGTCATTGTATAATACATACGTCTTTCCACAACTTTTCTACCTTTTATATGACAAAAAAAATCAGCTGTATCACTGAAGCAACACAAAAATTACACTTTTGATAAAGCCTAATAGCCACCTCTCTTTTAGTGTACTTAAATTTTGAGTATAATAAATTCATTTAGGGACATTAAAAAAACCTATAACTGCATGAGGCATTAGCTTGGAGCTAAGATTTACTTTAAAGTCTTTCGGTGACAATTACTAATTTGGCTTATAACATTTGCTAAACTATGAAATTCTGAAAATTCCCGTTAATCTGTTCAGTGTCCCCTATATTGAAACATTGTTTTAAAATAGTTACTTTAGCAAACATGAGCTTTGTGCATGCAAGTTCAGCACACAGTATGAAAAATGCAAGGGAAAATAGCATACTTTGTTCAGAGCTCATGACATACCATAAGTTATGAAAATGGCTAATACTAAGATTAGCATTTTAAGAACGACATGAATTAAATGTTCAGTAACCCTAGTAATTTAGGGCTGACAAAAAATAAGCATCAGTTATCCCTTCCAGTCTTTTTATGAACTCCTCCAGCAAAAATATTTGTACATACTTAATTTAGCGCCAAATACCTACATGCTAATTTCTTCTTCGTTGGATAAATGCATCACTAACATGGTGACATGCAATGAGCCAGAGTGAACCATCGCTTTGGAAAGCCTTTGATCCTTTTGTGTTACTGCATCTTGGACAGCCTGAATATTGCCAGTAATCTGGGCAGAAAGACCGACACAGAAACAACAGTTAGCCATCACAATTACTGTATCCCATCATGCAAGTGAACAAGAAAGCACACAAACTGAAATCAAACGTTTATGTAAAAACCATTCTAGCAGAAGAAAATTTTATCTTCTGACAAAGCTGTGCTAATTGACCTGAGTAAGCTCAAAGTGGGTACGAATGGAGTGATTAATAAATCACTGGACACTCCCTATCACATCTTAATAGGAGTTTGCTTCCCTAAGTATGATAAATGTCTGAAGCAGATTAAGATCATCCAGTTTTACACTGCCAGTAATCCAAATAAAAGGCTTCTTCAAGGACTTTCTCTGCCTGCTTTGCTAAACTTGTATGTTGCTATGTGCAGACAGGTGTCTGGAAAAAGAAATCTTCGCAGGATCGGGCACATACAAAACAGGAATATTCAGTAAATAATTTGTAGGGATATCCAATTTACAATTCTGATTATCCTGTCCAACAGACAGATATAATTTATATACTCTCTTCAAGCATATTTTAATGAATTTCCATACAACATGTATACAGTTCTAACTTCATCAGTCATCTTCTTTAAAATTATTTGAATTACATTTTCTTCATTGAAAATTATTTGTATGGTTATACATGCTTTATAAATTGTATCCAAAGTGTTTACTGTGCTTGCCATTATGATAGTTGTATTGCAGTGATTAAAAAAAACCCCAAAAACACACCAAACCCCAAAAAACCAAACCTGCAACAATTCTTGACTATGTTGGTGGAAATCAAATCGTATCCAATAACCTTGACGATCTGACAAAGTGAATTATTTCTGAAAGCATGGTAAGCAAAGACATTACAGACAAATCAGCCTTGATATATTTTGGTAGCTCTGTTAATCGTAAGGAACACATAAATTTCCTGAAAAAACACAATCTAGTGGGAGTGGACAGTACTTTTCTGACCGAATTTCTTAAGATGAGTTTTGCCATGCAGGAGTTTTACCTAATGTGCCACAGATATCTAGTAGTGCCATATAAATAAAACCAAATTATAACTGAAAGGAACCAACTCTAGGGAGGGTAGGGAGGAGGAAGGAAGGTAAAAGCCACTTGCCAGAAAAAGGTGATATAGCATCTACAAAACCACAAGTGTCTTAGGTAGTGTAAGACATATGAAGAAACCAAAACGCACCAACATTTTGATCATACATCATGTTGTAATAAGACCATCTTCCTTTATATGTCAGAACTGATCTTATCCTGGATAAATAACGCATTTATTGTCTCAGGTGTAGGAGAAATTTAACCCACATTTAAGCAAAAAACTGGTAAACATAATCCCTGGTAATTACAATGTATTGACTGCATAATTATTTAAGTTTATAAACTAAAGCAAATGCAGTTATCCCCATAAAGAAAAAAAAAAACTCAAAAATGAAATCACCTATCATATAAATTACAATTTTATTCCATTTTCAACTACAGCTTCTAAATTTGATTTCCACCTGAGAGCTGGCAAAGAAAAAAAAAAGTATAAATGTAAGTGTACAAGTCCTTCAGAATACAGAAGACAGGTGTGGAACTGTGTTATCATAGAGGTAAGACCATCCTACCTCTGAAAAAGATCAATGTTATCAAGCATTCAGATTAGCAGCCAATACCCCACATCCCCATACCCATATAGTTTCCTTCAGTAGTACTTCCGAGTCCCTTCCTGCTCATGTCCTAAACCACCTCCAGCTCCCTCATATAGTTCAGTTCTGGCTTGGGCAAGAAGCAGCACATGCTGTGGCTGATTTTCAGCTATAAGGGGTTGACTGGCTAACAAACATGCAGATATTCATTCGTCAGCTGGCAGGTCTAGAAGAATAGGTAATTTCCACACTCACACTACAGTCTTCAACACAAGCATGTTCTTTCAAGGCTCTCTCTTTTACGCAAGTACCAATTCCACAAAAATTGTAGGAAATTAGTACTTCCAAGATGTCAATTTTTTTATCCAAATTTGGACAAGTAGTTGAAAACCCACAGCAGGTTCAAAACCCACAAAAACCCAGCGGGGTTATAACAAGGCAAACAGATAGGCAGGCTCACACCTGTATAAACTTCATTAGGAAACCAAGCTAAAAACCTAACGAATAACATACCTTTGGAACAGGATTAATTCCAAAGATGGCCTGTTAGCAGTTCCAGAGACAAGCTATTGCTGAACCCACCAGGAAAGCATGAAATGAGCTGCCTTTTTGATAAAGGCAAAATAGAAAGAAGAGCACGTTCTCTCTCTCTGGCTAAATGACAACATTCTACACAATCTACACTATTTGGAGAGAAGAAAAAAAGTTTTCAAGTACATTTTTGTGAATTTCAGGAATTTATTTTTGTTTTCGCAGAAGTTATGTGATCAAAACGTAACACAATAGCTATAGCATAGCTGTGCCATCACAATGCATAATATAAGTTCAGATTCGTTCTGTTTTCTTCAATAAATCTAAGGTGCAATTAACAGTTGAGTGCACTGAATTTTAATTAAGCGAACCAGGACTCTTCCTACATCTCTGTATAACTAGTTATGACCCACTGCATAAATAAAAACTTTAAATTGCTATTTAACCTGCTATTTACATTTCCTTACAAAGTTTTATGTTACATTTCAACTGCTATCATGCTGACTACTTCTTTTAACTTGAGATTTCCTAATTTAACTAAAAGAAATGTCTCAAGGCAGATCATATTCCCCCCTCTCAGATTATTTTTAAAAGTGCTCCAAAATAAGGCCTCAGATACTGATTTCAAGGTCCCCTCTCCCATTACTTGGAATATGTTATTCTGAAGAGTAATAAAATAACTTAGTTTTGCTTATTGCAAGGATACTACTAGACAGTGAATATAAAGGTTGAATATAAAGGAATATAAAGCTTTAAAGATTTAACAGATTAATTATAATCATAATCAAGACTGGAGGACCCTGAAAGACTAACCTACCAAGTGATAACACATCAGATGAAACATAACTTAAAAAAAAAATACCAGAAAAGGATACAAAGGTAAACATCCATTTAACTATTTTTGCACAAGTAATAATGCAAAGATCAATATAAATTCAAAATTAATAGAACACCACATTTGATTTCTGAAGATTCAAAACATAATTAAAATGAAAACGAGGAAACTGTTTAATTTCTAAGAGGAACAGTTCATTAAATGTTCCAGAAATATCCCTTATTACAAAATGGTTCTCTGTGTAAAGCTTAAAATACTACATGAAATATGGAGAAAGAGTACTAATGCCTAAAACATGTCACTAGAGTAAAATCAGATCCTCAAAAAAAGAAAGGTCTCTCATTACTAACTGAAATACTACCAGTAATTACCAGATACCCTCTGGCTATCAAGAAACCAGGTGTCTTAAGTCTAAATTTTGGCTAATGTTGCCTATACAAATTCCAACATGTATTTTCTACTTTCAGAACAACTCTACATCTAAGGCAAGCATAAACAAAACTTTCTGGCAAAGTCCTGGAATTCCCAAATGCTCTGAGATTTTAATATAGTTGTTCCCTTACCTCTGTAAATGATATAAGACTAAATACGTGACATATAAAAAAGCATGCATAGTTAAGACTTTTCCACTCAACCAGCCATTCAATACAACAACAATCGTGAGCAGGAATTCTCAATTATCAGATTATATAACCCCTACATTATTCCTGCACTTGTTAAATCACGGAACAGACAGGAAGAAAAGATATTTTTAGGGACATGGTTTAGTGGGCATGGTGGTGTTGGGTTGACGGTTGGACTCGATGATCTTAGAGGTCTTTTCCAACCTTTTCTATGATTCTATGATTCTACATTTCAGAGTAAGATGGCACAAAAGATCTCCCACTACGTTCGTGTCAGGCTATCTGGATCTTATAAAACCAGCCTCTACAATCTCTTCTTCACATAGTATATTTTGAAGAATCAAAGATTGCACTGTAATTTTCAAACCTACTTTGGTTTATTTTCATTTCGGATTCTCTTAATCTTTGACTTTCTCAGAGAACAGCTAGTACAGATGGAAAATTCACCTGAGATAGCTCCTGGTATTAAAAAATAAACCTAGCTTTGGAAATGGTGGTAAACTGTTGGGTTTAACTTTTTAAACATAATGCACCTACTTTCCTTGTTTGCAGACACAAAAGGTGTCAAAGCTGTATCAGAGACATCCCACAGCATGTAAGAACTTATTCTCATTCACTGTGTAAACGAGACAACACATGCTAACTACGAGAAAATACGTCTTCTTAAAGAGCTCTCTGCACTTCTTGAATCCATTTGAACATTTCACTAAAACAATAGGTTGTTTGAATTTTAAATAAGATGATCAATTTTACTGGAGAATGTTAAACTACAAACTGCCTTGTTAAAACAGCAACAGATCCAAATTTAAATTCCTATCTATAAGGAGAGCTAAAAATATTGCTAGGGATTTTATTAAATTAAATAAGAATTTCTCTCTTCCTTATTCTAAGTGAATGACAAAATAAGCAATACTGGAACAGTACAGAGGGGAAATTTAAGCCAGCTTCAGTCAAAATAATGTCAAATCCGTAAGACTGACAAACTGCATAAAAAGATAAATATTTTTCCTCTAGTCTTTTCCAGATAAGCAATTTTATTCACAAAAATGTTACATAAAATAAAGTTACTCTTTGAATAGGCTGCTAATGTTCCTTTAAAAATACCTGAAAAAAAATATTTTGCTCAAGACCAAATACTGTTCTTCTTATAAATACATGCAGCTATTGAAGTAATTCTCATTATACCAAATCAAAAAAATATTGCTCAAGACCAAATACTGTTCTTCTTATAAATACATGCAGCTATTGAAGTAATTCTCATTATACCAAATCAGTATAATAAAGAATATCACCTCTGGATTAGTAATTGGAAGAGAAACGAAATAATTCGGCTGATACTGTTTTTTCTTTTTCTTCTTTCTCTCACTGCCTTCTTCAATTTCCCTTCCAGTAGTCCTCTTTCTTTTCTTTTTTATATTTAATTCAGAGGTTGCATGCACTGAAGAGAAAAAAAAAATTACTTTCAGCATACAGACAAATCAAAACAAAGATGTACTTAATATCATGCCAACAGGAGCTGGACTTCAGTCAACTGACTGGAGCATGTCTTCCCAGTCATCTGATCTGCCCATGCTCTGAACTGTCTGATTGGAATCCTACTCCAACCTGAATTAATGTAGTCACACAAGTAGAGTACCATACTTGAACTAACAGCCTGCACCTCTAAGCAGGGCTTATAAGCTGCTAACATAGACAGGCAGCTTCCAAACTGCTGTGTTTCATTTAGCCAACTCACACTGCAGTGGAATAGGCCTGCAAATTGTCTACACTTGAACATAGATGTGACACTAGAGCAAAAGCACCAATATTAAGTTTCAAAAATCCCATGCACGCTGCATTTTGCAACATAAAACAAGATAATACATAGGATTATTAAAGGTTGTATTAGGCTAGGACTGGCCAACCTATAGTTCAAGGACCAAACCCAGCCCAGAAGAAAATTTAATCCAAGCCAGATCTCTCTACCTCCTCCTTTCCCAAAGACCCCTTCCAACATCGATAGCGAAAGGAAAGTGCATGTCCTCAATTCTTCCTTTGCATCATAAATTATTTTTCCCCCAGCTTATTTCCTCAAGACTTTGCAGACCCTCTCCCACCATGTGGCCTGATACATACCCATAAACTGACCAGGCTGCAGACATCCACTAATCCAATTAGAGGTGCACTTATAGCCACATGCTGGGAATACACATATTGGAAGACAGCTCATAAAAGCCACCACGTGAGAAGCTCATATACAGTAATGTGAATTGACATACGAGAGGTCTTTATTTTGTGATTCATTGCTGCAATGGATCACAAAATGCTAAATTTTTAATACACTCCAGTATTTGCAGGACTGCGTACTAATAAGAGAGGCTCTGGACTGGATCCTGTTCACAGGCAGACTCTGTTCCACGCGCACAGCCCACTTGTACATGCCAACAGGCAGGACCAAGAACTGAGTGTGTGATGAGTGTATGCTTCCACACTACTTCTGTCTAATATACTTACTAACAAATTCATCTTCAATATCTGTGTCGACAAACGGCATTTCTGCCATCAGAGATTCTACTGAATCAGCAGGACATGGCTCTTCTCTCTGTTGTGTCCTTTCCTTATTCTCTTCAAAGATTTTCTTTTGCTGTACATTTTCCAGCCCATCTGTAATACATTTAAAGTAACACACTGGGTCTTAGTTTTTTATATAAACAGCTAAGAGACATTATACTCAAGCAATATACCAAGTATACATTTCTCTAATTATCAGCAAATGAATATTGACATATAACCCCCTTAAGAATGCTGCTGTTCTTCCTTGTCAACATATCAGCAAAAATACTTCAACGCTTTATGGAATAGCAAAAAAAGGAAGTTCAGCCTTCTGTATTTAATAATTTATGGTCTTGTTTGGGTCTAAGAAAATACAATTACATGAAAAAAAAAAGATACTTATAATCAAGCATGAAAAAATAAAGTCTTCAGACATCACGTAAAGTTCACTTTAGATAACAGTAATGGCATATGAAATTCAGTGCAGACAAACATTGGCAAATGAATTCCAATGTAAACACACTGAAAATGAGGCACGAAGGAGCAGGAAGGGAATCCTACCATTCCACATATAACAAAGAGTTCTCAGCTGACTATATCATTCAGGAATGAGATGATTATTCTACTCCTGCATCTCCCACACAGTATAACATGTCATAGACAGCAACGATCTGAACTTCTGGTTCCAATAACTGACTTTTAGTATTTAAGCTAAAGAAGGAATCAATACAAACCAAAACCCGTCTTGCATGTATAAAGATATACATGAAGTTCTATCTCAGAGTAATATCACAATGACAGAATAATCTCCACTAACAAGTTTTTAAAAATGTCTTTTTCCCCAAGAGTACTAACTAAGCATGAGTCATTTCCTTATGTCTGCTTCATGTTTTGCATTGGTAAACTCTCATATTTGCGTACTAAGTTATATCTTGAAAAATGAAAAAGTAAAATCTTCTCTAGCAGCAAAAAACATGCACATAACCAGGCATCCAGCAATATACTTTTGGGACAACTCCACAATGGGATTACTGTAGTGGAGGAAGCCTTATGTCAGAACTGCAGTTTATCCCAGGACAGCTCATTACTACAGACAACGCACTTTCAAAGCTCCTCTTGTGACCAGTGCAGATAGTCCAAATCTGGCCCAAGGGGAAAATTTGGCAGTGAAAGTGCATATTATGTTCTTGTGGCATGCAAAGCTTCACTACATGTATAAAATCAATATTACAGACCCAATCTGGGTTATTATCACCCTGTGGAGTGTTTCTTGCGTATATCACTTTATGCTAGGGACGACAAGTAAAAGAACAACCTGATTAAATGCTAATTCACTCCAGTCTAAAGTAGGGAGGCATAAATCACTCTGTGGTTGTGGTATGACACCTAACTTTATCCCAGAGGCTATTAAAAAGAACAAAGTATTTAGATTTGTTGCTTGTTCCCCCTGTAGACACTAAAGACCTATGCACAACAGACAGATGTTAGAGCAATAATAAAATTATTACTTAACATTTAGATTAAAGCTCACACAAAACAGATTGTTGCTGGTGATCCACAAGCATACAGAAAACAACAATCCTTCCTTCAAAGAGATCTCAAAGTGAAGGACAAGACAGAAATCCATGAAACCGACAAACAAGTAGGTCAGTTTGGGGCAGAAAAGTTATCAACAAGATTCAGAAATGCAGAATCATAACCAGCTGGGAGCAAAAGGGATTTGTTAAGGCAGCACTAGGTGCAGAGCAAGGACTCACATAAATCTGAGGGGTGTATATCGCAGATTACGCATTTCCTTTGCTCTGTCTGCTCAAAAGGCAAAATACTTGAGCCAGTTTGAAAAATTCTGTCTGCTTACAATAGCAGATGGTCATAGCAAAGGCACAGCTAGTGATTAACAATGTCCCTTCTCTAATCAATTAGCTGAACCGAACAGGCACTGCTTCTAAATTCTACAGGTTGTGCCTCAAGCAAAAAACCTCCAACTCCCACCTTTTCTGAAATATTTATTAAAGAAATCAGCAACAAAATTCAAGAATTGTGTTCTAGTCACTAAAACAACCTGAAAACAAGATTTTTGAAAATTCTTGACATCGTGTTGATAATCTGAGACCTAAGTAACAAAACCAGCTGTTATAGGATAAACTCTTGTTTCTTAATCGCATGCTTAATTATATTAGCCTGAATTTCATATATGAACAGGTGTACACATTATTCCCATATTTGTATTTAAGTGGCTGCTCATCTTCACTAGTATTTAAGTAATCTGTTCTAGCAGAAAAAAAATATTATGATAAACCTAGGTCATAAAGGGGAGAATACAAAAATAAGGTGCAATAAAACATACTTGATCGCACTCCTTTCCCAGCCCTCTTCTCTCCATACTCAGATTATAGTTTCAGACAGAATAATCTTCTGTTATTTGACACCTACACATCAGAGATCACAGTGAGATTAGGTCTCCAGGCGCTGTTTATTATGTTTATATGTTTAATACGTTTATGTTCATATGCTTACTAACAAATGAATCCTTTGGAGACAATTTAACTGAAAGCTGCTGTAAAAATAGATGGCCTTACTCTCTAAGCATTTTGAACTCCCGGTGCTGGCAGCAGTGTTTACATAGTCAGAGAACTGGAAAAGCTTAAAAAAACCCGCCAAACTTTGGAAAAAAAAAAAATGGTAGGTTTAGTATTCAGCCAGGTCAGATGCTTACACTGACTGCAAGCCTGGGGACAGCGCAGGGGCAGGCAGGGAAAATAAAAGCAGAAGACTTTTTAGCAACAACCCACAATTAAATTGAATCATTTTCCCCTACGATCTCTACAACCCCTGCTGGGAAATCCACCTCTTTCCATTTGATGTCTGAATATCTCTGCACAAGCCGTAGCTCTTACAGCCGCTCTGCCCAACGTGACCGTTGAACGGCTAACGGACATCAGCAACGCCGGGCCTTCCCCCTCTCGCAGCACGACCCGCGCTGATGCGTCTGCGAGGC
>NW_008795490.1:12436565-12489177 GCF_000699145.1 Aptenodytes forsteri
AGGCCATTTCCTCTCGTCCTATCGCTTGTTACTTGGGAGAAGAGACCGACCCCCACCTTGCTACAACCTCCTTTCAGCACTTTCCTCTACCTTGCGCTCTGTAATGCCAGTGTTTGGCTGAGCCGTCCAATTCACAGTGACGTTACTCAAATAGTGTGTCCTGAAGCGTGAGATCCTAATTTGCAAGCATCGCTTTCACTCAGTATTTTACCAAAATGTGGCTGCCCGAGGGCTCGTCCCATAGAAGGGCTGCAACTAACCGGAGTGGTTTGGGCTGGCGTCTCCCCAAAATAACCAGTTGTAGCTTAGGGCTACCAGAAGAACTGTATGCAATCCAGAGCAATAATTTCCCTCCATTTAGCTGCAGTCCGGGGGAGACAAGATGGTCTTGCTCTAGACTCCTTCCTTTACGCAGCCCTGCCACCCTCCCACGCAGCCCTGGACCCCTCTGACTGCTGGCACTAACGCCTCTGCTGTGGCCGTACAGTCTCCTGTTGGGAATCGGCCTCTGGGGTGTACGGGAGAGGCTGCTTCTCTGAGGCAAGGAATGGGCAACGCTATTTTCCTGCTTAAATAAAGACTTGGTGCCTCTTGGAAGCCAAATCCCATTGCTGCGTTCTGTGGGAGAAGCCAAGCCAACCGTCACCTGGTGCTCTTGCAGATCGGTCTGTGCATATAGACTAGATCTGAGGGAGCCGATTGCTTATATGTATATAAAGATTCCTACTTTCATTTTTAAAGAGAGTAGGGATGGCAAAAGCAAATAAATAAAATAGGATGGCCATAATAGGGAGGAAGCTGCATGGCTGCTGGATGTTAGAAGCTGAGACATGAGTGAAAAATGAGGCCAGTTTCTGTATTTGGCTGCTCTGTGTCTTCCCTTTCTGGGAGATAAAATCTGTTCGGAAATATTTTGCCACTATTTTGACCCATTTCATGCTGTGTTTGCCTTCACTGTCTTTCACACAGTATTTTCATTTGGTCTGCATAGTCCTGTGGAGACCAAAGACTGGATGTGACACAGAAGTCCAAGTTCTGTGGGATCCAAGAGAAGCTTTAGGATGAGGCTGCTGGCAGTTTTTCTTACTATACACATTTCATCTGAATATCAGCTATCATTAGGAGACTAAATACATAAGTGCTCACCTCTTCCTAGCCTATTAGTATTGGCAAGTAAGATACTTCCATAAAAACTTGATTCCATAGAGATATAGATCAAATACTGGGAGAAAATCTTTTGGTATCAAGTGTCTTTTTAAAAATATGAATTTAAAATGCAGTTTTGGATCTGAAACTGCTCCAAATCAATTCATTAGGTGTTTCGCAGAACTCTTCAGCAAGCAAACTCTAGAAAGAACATTTCTGTTTGTACAGTTGACAGGGGAGTCCAATGCAATGTTTAGATAAGTTAACATTTAATAGTCCTCTTAACAATTGAAAACACAATGCATTTTTAGTGGAGCTAAAATTGTATCTAAACAGTACCCACTAGCCTAGCACTAATATCTAGATGTATTCTTTGGGTTCATGACGTGCCTGAATATACTATCTCCAGTATGAGGGGAAGCGAGGAATTAAAAGCACCTTAGCTGGAGCTGGTAACAGTTACCATGAATTGTTCCTACAAGTCATTAAAGTGGTGTTGGAGGGAGATGTTCAACTGAGGGCTAGAAAGCTGAAATAACACGTTGTGATTTTTCTGCCTGCCTAAATACTGCACAAGTTTCATAGAGGTCACTGACCTGGTGCCTGGCAGAAACTGGTTTTCACTACTGCTTAGGTTTGGGCTAAAGCCAGCACTTTATCAATTTTCTGTGGCCTTGCCTTTATTAAAGAGAGTTTCTGATTACCTCTCAGTGGTACAGTTGTCCATTTGAGGAAAAAAAAAATCACGTAATGACAGCTGAGTGACGCTAACAGAAAGACAAAGCACAGTCAGCTCTACAAATGTATTTGCTTACACAACCTGCACTGCCTGTGTCTGTTAGTCTCTCACCCACCTTACTGTCTCTTAATCCACCATCTAACTTCAATCAAATTTAGTAGAGAGTAAGAGGATTCAGAGGTACAATATTCCCACGCCTTTCCTGAAAATGAGTGGTCTGGGAGAAGAGAGGCTCATTTAGCTCCCAAATGAGAGAAAGAAGAAACAATGCTGTGCGTTATGTTTTTCCATGAACAGTGGCTGGCCATGAGTACCGGTCAGCTCGTTACACGATAGGTCATGGTGCATATTATCAATACATATTATGTCTTATCTTAGTCAAGCAAGAGATATGGGGGAGCTATGAGTATTTGGGACATGACTCACTGTGGGAGGTTAGGAAATAAAGGGGCAGGAACAGGATGTGTTACAGGGAGGCCTAAACGTTGGAAGGGGATATTGGGATATTGTGTAGGACGTGGGAGGGAGTTAAAGGTATTGTAATGGGAAGGCATGGAGCCTATAGGGGAAGCTTGGGTTATTGTGATAAGGAGGACATAACTGATACAAAACAAGGCTTCATTACCTGCTGATACAGCAACTTGTCTTCTGACAAGTGAAGAAGAATAGACTGTGATTTGATAGTAATGAGAGATTTGCTAGAGAAACAAAGAGAAGTGTGAGTTGCAGAACTACAGATAATGGAAAATGAGAGGCAGAGGAGTGCCTGGGACAAAGTAATTTAATGCAAAGATCAAAAAGCAAATAGGCTAGGGTGTCTGCAATAACTGGTATAAAAGGAAGAAGCGCATGAAGATGCTATCAGTTCTACTTAATGAATAGACACTACCTTTGATTGACATCTAACATGAATATGAAGATTAATGTGAAAAGTATTAACATAAATGAATATTTTCATGATCTGTTGATCACAGGCGTTCATTTACACTGCAGGAGGAGGGAACAGAACAGTGGGAATCAGCTGAAAAATTAACTGATTACCCAGAGCAGCAATTCTTCACTTGCTACCCTCTGGATAGTGACCTGTTATGAGGGACACTGGCTGAAGATCAGCATAGACACTCAAATGCTACTAATGTCAAGGTATTGTTTCAGACACTTCCAGGTTCCTCCAGGCTTTTATGCTGATAGCACTCTTTTTGAGGAATGATGACTGTTGGGTAGAGAGAAGATTCACCTAACAAAGTGGGGCGTGGATGTCTTTGCCAACAGGCTTGCCAGCCTTATAAGGAGGGCTTTAAGCTAGGTTGTTGAAGGCTGGGGAAGCAGTCCCGTCAGACCTAAGCTGGAAGAGAACTGGAAGAGCTAGAAGAGAAGTGCTGGCAGAGAGGTAGTGGTAGATAATGGGAAAGAGGATGCAGGATAGCATGATGGCAGAGGCTGTCCCTCTGCCTGAGAAAGCAGCATGCATGGCAGCCCATCTCATGTTCCTGCACACAGACGAGCATTTAGGGGAACCTCAACAGGCTGGAGAAGTGGGACAACAGATGCTTGCTTCATGAAGTTAACAAAGACAAATGTAAAATCTTGCATCTAGGACAGATGGGTTTTGGCAAAAGCGGCTGGATGCTCATCTGCACTAACTTACAGTCTATGACATTTTTTACTAACTTGGATTCTGCACTGGGCATTATTATTAGGGTGTAATCTCTAGCTTGAACTCCTACAGCCCTTGCTCCCTGAAAAAGCAATTATTAGAGCTATTTCCTTTACCCATTTGCCCTGCCAATTGTATCTCATTGGCTAGTTTTAATATTTCCTCTTAAATACTTGAAACAGCAGGGGTAGAATATATTTTCCTAATCTAATTTTTCTTTCACTTGTCAGCACAGAAAACCTACTGGAGGTCATCTAGGTAAATCCTCATTCTGCATCAGAGTTACATCATCCTTCTATAGCCAACAGCCAACAAAACCAGTCTTCCCTATGTTGCTCCACCATCAGGTTAAAAGAAGCTATTAATTTCTTTACCTTTGTCTCAGAAGCACAAATTCCATCAAACAATGTGATATGCATAACTTCAGTTTCCAAAATATAGGGTAACTACAATACAAATAATATTATGGAAAACTTCTACTACTTCATATTTTGAGATGTGAGTAGATGGCTTTCTTTTTACTAAATATTTATACACACACAAACAAAACTATAAAATAGGATATAACTTTAAGTGATTTTGATGGCCACAATGTTGTTTCTGTTATTCTTGATACATATAATTTGGTTTTAATCAAAAAATTGCATGTTCTGGAGACCATTAAGAATGGCAGTCTGCGGAGTGAAGACACCATACAGTTTGATAGGAAACCTTCACAGAACTCTACAACATAAGAGATTGTACCTTGAAATAAAAGCACATTTCTCTTTTAAAGACTTTGCTAAACCTGCTGGACTTTTTAGCTCCAGAGGTCAAGTTAAGTTTGATCTGAAATCTCCAGCTTCCTGGAGCTGCTTTTATTTTCTGACTGAAATAGAGATTTTAAAAAAGTATGTGCAGGGAAAAAGTGGAGGGAAAGTGTTTTATTTAAGAAGACACTGCCTGCAATTAAAGAACAGCTTGATTCTGAATGCAGTGAATATTGCCAACTACATGCGGAAGTCATACAGCTGAGACACTAGATCCTGCATTCCTTGAGTGAAAGACACTTTTCTGGGAGTCTTAGGCAAGTAAAGAATGCAGTTCTGAATCCAAAATTCATATTATTCCAGATGTGGGTGGGGGAAATATGTATTTACTGACTAAACTGAAAAATCTTGGTTCTCAGCTGCCTATCTGTTGTGTTTCTTGCTCTCCTCTCCCTCTTGCTCTTCTGTCTGTCTCTTCCTTCAGCCACAAGCTTCTTTTTTAGCTTTGGCTTCCTTACCTGCTGAAGCGCCAGGTATTACACTAACACACTATGTGTTTTTCACTGCTGTGCAGGCTTCATGTGTGGCCTTGCACCTTTTTTCCTCTTTTATCTATGGACTTTTTGTGAAGTTAGGATGTCTGAGGAATAGGGGCAGTACCTTTCATGCACATTTGCAGAGCACAAAGTCCAATTAAAAAATCCTAAATCTTAGCTTCTTATTGCCAGAACATAGTACAGTCCTTCCTGAATTTCAGATCATCGCTCTTACCTCCGCACGCATTTCTGGTGCGTGCCTGCCTTTCTTCCTAAGAGCAGCTGAGACATTAGTTCACAAGCGCTACCAGAGCTTCAGCCAGTTGCTCATTTAGCCTAAGACGTGAATGTACCTGCCCTGGGACTCTTCACCAGTCAATAAAGACAGAGGCTTCTCCAGAGGGAAATTGTAATTCACAAAATAAGTAAGAGTTGTTCTGGAGATGCTCTTCTCTCTCCATGGACAACAGAGATGGCCAGGACAACTAGGCTTGTGTCCTGCTTAGGCACATCGGTTAGAAGGCTCCAGTTGGGTGAAATGGATCAAGGCCTGAATTTTGTCATCACCTGGTTCAGAATTAGGAAAAAAGCTTTGTGCTCTGGCCCAATATTTCAGACTCTGGCAAAGCCTCTTGAAGCCCAGACAATTAAATTCAACATCTACTCGCTAACTGGAAACACTTGTGTCAAAACAGCATTTCTCAAATGTTATACTAACCCCCATCCAGTTGGAAGAACCTGGTAATGGCTATGGCTAATGCTGCAAAGCTCAAGTGCTCAGAAAACTTCACGCAGTGTAGGTTTTGGGACTCTGCCAAGTTAGAGCCTACCTAGGAAGAAATAATTAAGCGGTGTTGTTTTATGTTTCACATGAATTTTGAAATTGATTTACCCCTGGTGTTGCTGGGCCTAACTGCGCAAAAAATCCCACCCACTGCTTTCACATCAGCAGTCTCTTAAGATGTCTGTTTATATTTAACCAGAAGTGTAAAACAAAAAAGAAGTGATGTTCAAAATACCTTTCCTACGAGCTATCGGGGAAACAGTAACTTATTGTTTGAAGGAGAAAAACGTCCCTGACCTAAACAGAAATGAGAGATCTCGGTTCTAACGTCGTGTTAGCTGCCACTCACACCTGGAGCAATGTGAGCTGGCACCCAGTTTCTGCCACTGAAATCTCTTACAGTTATTGGATCAGTCTGTATGTATTGCTCTGAGGGTATTCGCCATCTCTTTGCTGACGGTGGAGTTTCCTGATCCTCTTTTTGAGGCTCAAGGTTTTAATGTATCAAGTCACAAGGGCGAACCAATTTAAAACTCCCTTATTTACAATCATTATTTCAATCTACATTAAGTGAAAGACTTAACTTGTGTCCACATTCTAGTATTATGACAAAGCATGAAAAAGGAAACAAATACAATTAAACAAAAACACCTAAACACATTCTGGCTAATGGAGAAAGAGACAGGTTTTAATTCTCCAGCTTAGCACATTGCCATGTCTTTAATAGTCAATCATCTCTTACAGTTCTTACTCAATCCTGCAGGCTTTTGCTGAGCCACTTTCAATTCACATTCACTGATACAGTAGCACTAAATATGCCACAATAACTGAAAGGGAGGAAACCATTTACATTTCCACTTGGTAAATCTGACTTTCAGTCCGGGTTAGAACAGTGTTTTCAGCCCCTCTACTGAAAGGACCAGATTTGGGTCATTTTGCCAGGCATCCAGTCTGTCTCCATAAGCCAGCATGTGCCCATTACTATGTACCTGTGGAAGTGGACTAACAGCTGTTTAATACACTTAGTATAAAGTGAGGAGAGGGTGGGGAAAAGCATCTCCCCAGGGCTCCAGAAGAACTGTAGTTCATTTGGTCTGATCACAACAGCTATTTGGTCTTACCGCAAGAACTTGTACCCATGTAGGAGAGAAAAAAAGTCTTATTTTTAATCAGTATCTGGGTGATTTTCATTTTAGAGTAGAATTTGCCAGACTCACTTCTATGTAAGAAAATCAATCTACAGCTTAAAAGTCATGAAAGGTGGCTTACACACGTTTGGAAACACTGCAAGGAAGGAGTTCAGACATACGTTAAAATGCACTCTGTCAAGAACTCTACTTTTGGTGGGCAGCCAGAGAATCAATGAATTTTTTTGAGATATAATTCATACTCAGTTCAAAATATTTCAGTATTGGATATACTTGCATTCAGTTTTGACCAAATGGTATAACTTCCCATGAAACATAGCATTGTGACATGACTGCTTTCTTTCCTTCTAATTTGTACTGGTTCCTAAAAACTTCATCATCATTATTTTAAGCAAACAAATAAGCATCAAAATTGCAAATAATAGGCAAACTGAAAATAGCAGACAAATAATACTATGGGACATGTAGTTGTCTTTCTGCTGTGTCTTGGCACAATGGTATCCACAGTCCTAAGAATAGCCTTCCTCGCAGGGTAGCTGGCTGAGACAGGTAAGCTGCATGGAGACTTTGAAAAAGGGTGAAATCATACCCAGAAAAAGGTTGCTTTATGCTTTTGGGACAGTTAGGAAGGTAATAATAGGATCCCTCACTTGAAGGGCATTCAATGAAAGAAGTCATGTTTTCCTGCAGTGGTATAATATGGCCAGGACCTGTTCTCTTAATTGAAGAGGAGCAGGACCAGCAGAAGAACAAGGGGGAAAAAAAGCAAACTGAATTGCCAAAGGAAATGTTGAGTTGCACTTTTGTCAAATCTATGTGTGGATCTACAGCAGATGTTACCAATTACGTACTGTGTTTGGAGGACTCAGAGACTAATGGGAAGTACCACTAATGGCAGTTGACTTGTTATATCCATGTCATTAGAATGATAATTAGGGAGGTTTCAGAGCAAGCGAGAGTGATTAGGTAGAGCTCACTCACTTCCCATGAGAACTGGCAACTTAAGGGGCCTTTGTCCCTTTGATAATAAGGGAGTAAGTATGTACTTGCTTTTCTAGATGTTACACGTCATACCCATTCAGCTCCAGGCTCAGCCAATATGCTGTTTACATTTGCTGTCTAAATTTTTCTAAAACTGCATGTTCTACAGTCCAGTTTCTGCCTTACAGCTGAAACTGTTTTCACCCAAGTCTCAAATAACCCAAGTCCCAGAAACAAGACTCCATCATTATTCTTAGTGGCTGGTTGACATCTTTCAAATCATACGGTCAGATTTCTCTCACTGAAATCTTGTCTCACTTGCTTTTTTATGACAGCATCGGCTCATCATTCTCTCATTTTTCAGCATTGCCTTTGGAAGATTTGTCTTACTCCTTCACCCCTTTCTGTATACCCTTCACTTCTTACCCTCTTTCATCTAAAGCACAAGTTACCATCTTTATCAAAATCGCTCCCAGGTCTTTCTCTCCTTCATGTGCATTTCCTTCCTTTCAAATTAAGATCTCAGCCTGTCTTTGACTGTCAATCTGCCTGTGGGTGTCTGGCTTTCAGCCCACGTGCAACATCACTAAACACAGCTTATCCTCCCTCTCCATACTCCTTCAGTCACCAGGAACCACAGCTTCCTGCCCATCAGTTAGCACCCATCACATTGGCATTATGTTTGTCTCAAACCGCTCAAAGCTTTTCTCTCTACCTGTTGTAAGATGGGTTATGCAGAAATTAACTTTCTATCTAAGATAGAGTCTTGTCAATGTATCCTATAATGCTTACTGTTGAAATTCTTGTCCAGATCTTCACCTTACATCTCAAGTACTGAAACATCCTTTTTTGTGGCCTTGACAAATACAATTTAATTCTCCTATGCAGTAATTTAGAAACTCTTTGGAAAGGTAATTTTTCTAGAATTTCAACTTTGGCAATGTCACCAATCTTTAAATTCCTCCACAGCTTCTGTGTTTTAGCAAACAACTTAGGTGACATGACTTTCATTCTTTATGGTTGATGCCTGCCTTAATTATCTTTTGTTTAATACTGAGAAGGTTGATTTCTTTTTCTGGAAGGTTTGTAACTTAATTTCTAAACGGGACCCATCAGTTGTGCCTGAATAGCTCAAGAGAAACACAGTCCAGATCTTAACAACTGGTCATGGGTTCTGGAAACTGGACGGCTGTGTTACTGTGGCTGTACATCTGGATGAATATATTGTGCTTCTTAGCCGGGTAAACAGCCCAAAGAGAATACTGCACTAATGAATTTGTTCTGCTTCCAGTGCCATGTTAACTCATTCAGAAGCAGCTCAAATATCTGTGCACATCATTCCATTAGTACTGTGCAGACATAGAATCCACATTTCTTCCTACGCTCCCTCTTCTTTTTGGAAAAACTTTGCTGTTAGCACCAGCAAAACTACTTTGTTGTTCTCCTTTAAACTGTTATTTGCTATGATATTGCCAGAAAAAAATCCCAGACAACAACAACAACAACAACAACAATCCTTACAGCTGCTGAGCCAGTAATGCACTAAGACAATCTCCTAAGCCGTTTAATGCTTGTCTTACGGCTCCCTTGTATATATCCCAGTCTATCTATCTCAGGTGGAGCTTGTCTGCTTTAAAACTAAAAAAACCAACCACCAACAAAAATCTGTCTAATGAAAACTGGACAAGAAAGCTTCTTGTTTGTGTGATAAGTACCATCAGTTCAAACCTTGACAAAAGAGCTGATATCCCTTTGTAAACCTTTATTTTAAAATCTCATTTTAAATTACTAGTAGATCACTTCAGTAAGAACCCATAAGAATTCCAGTAAATTGTATGTCATAAAAGACACATCTTCCTGCAAATACCTATTCCTGAATCTTTTAAAGTATTATTACTTGAAAAGTTTACGTTCGTCCAAGTATATTTCCTAATGTTGATTTCTGAGTGACTCATTGCATCCAATACTGTTGAAAATGATCCAGTTTAATTACATGAGATGACATCTATGTTGGTGGAAATCCAGAATGTAAAGCTGTAATAAAATCTGTACCAGAAGGAATTATTTAAAGAATGATAAAACCCTTTATATTTTATTTAAATCTGCTTTTTTGAAAATTGGCATTTTTATATTCTTTCCCTGCTTTACGCCATAAAAAAGGAGATGTGTATATTGCCTCTCTACAATGAGGACACTAGAATATTTAATAAGTCCTTTGCAGACCAAAGGGGTATATGCTTACTGTGATTATGCTGGACACAGAGGTTTTTTTTGTGATTCTCCTCTTGCTGGCAAAGGGTGGTTAAATCGCCCTGCTTCTTGCTAAACAGTTACTACGAGACTACTAGCACACTGAAAGGAGACAGTAGCTTTTGGAATACCAGAGCAATTTCTGCCAAAAATACTGTCCCCTTAGGATCAGAAAAAAACACACTTGCTGTTGTGTTCCTGCTTTCAACCATAGACTGTACATGCCTAACAATGAGCAAAATTTGAGCACAAATACATTTAACTGAGTTACCTTATTACAGTTTCTTGACTATATTGAAGTATCTGGGTATAAACCAGAAGATAAAATATCAAAATAAATTGTTTGGAAAATGTATTTAATGTATTTTTCCTTACCAAAAACTATCTATCTTGTGCTAGTTTTTACATGCCTTGTTACTGAGTGTTCACTGTGAGGGCTGTTCTACTCTCCTTACTCAGGGAGAAAGAATTTTTGCCAGAATTAGGGCTTCATGAGCAGGTCCTGTACATTATGAACCAGCACATGGAAGGTCATTAGGAACTGGCTGAACACTGTGCACAGAGGCTGACAATTCTTTTTCTCTCTCCTCGTATATCCTGTCAGCACCTGACTTTTTTTCTTACGTATCTGAAAATCGTATTTTTAATACTGCCAAACTGTTTACATTTCTGGTGTTCATATATCTGTCTGCACTGTTAATGCCAATTTTAAGGAAAACGGGTCACAATCTGTATTAATTGACACTGGTTTAAAAAAAAAATTGTACCAGGAAAGCTTAAATACTCGCATAAAATATTTGCCTAAACTATGAATGTAAAGGTAGGCACAGTAGAATTAAAAGTTTTTTGTATCCTAATTAATTTGTTAAAAGATCAGTACAGTTAAGTCTGGAGCAATATTAATTTTATCTTTTGGTCCTTTAATAATTCTTTTTCCATAGTTATGATTGGAATTTGTAATGGCAGGGGAGATTCTACCCACAGATAATGTTTCACAGGTTTTACTGCTACCCTAGCACAGTCACAACTATTGGAGTTTATTCAGTGCCAAGATGTTGAATTCATGGGATATTTTATTCCTGATGTCGGTAGGGCCTGGATTCTTGCCCTGCGGCTGCACAAGATGAAATTCTATCCACTCTGCAGTAAAAGACAAACTTCCTAGTATCTTCAGTCAGGATAGAATTTCACACTTCAGGGGTAACTCAAAATTAATTCCCCTTTGGTAGCAGAACCAGTTTAAGACTCATCTCCTAGCTCCTTTCCCCACTGCAGCTGTGCACATTTGCTCCTGCACCACTAAAGTAGAAGAGATGAGAATGGGAACGTTGGGAAAATTTGGATTAACAATACCTTAAAAAATTTAATTTGGGTTTTTTTTTAGTCCCGGTCATTTTAGCGAGCCACCTTACCCTAGGGTCCACAGACAGCTCTGCTCACACAACTGATGTGGATGCAAAGCACAATGCAGATTTGATCAGATTGGGAGCAGTAGAACAGAGTCCATCAACTTGACTTGACTTGAGCTGGGTTTGCTGCCAAAAGCAGTGCTACACGGATCTGCAGCCTTCATGTGTAAACTAGTTTGTACACAATGGGAAAAGATGCCGTGTTCTTTTCATGATATATGGAGAAGTAAGAGAAGTTGAAATTTTGGGTAAGAAGATGGTGCTTGTTGGGTTTTTACTTATTACACTCCTTGGCTATCATGGACAACGTAAACAATGATCAGAGAACTGTGGTCAAAGGTACTGAGAATATAAAATATAAAAAAACATATTGGAAGCGCTTTGATAGCCTAGTTTCCTAAGGCGCATGTGACTGTGCTGTCAGCCATTGCCCTTTAGCTTTTGAAGTCAGTGACCAATTTCAGCCGTATGTGCAAGGGGATAGTGATCTTAAAGACAATTAACGTCTTACAAGCTTTGTAAAAAACCCCCAGTTGGCTAGAGAAAAAAGGAAAATAATTCTTTAGCAGAGGGAGAGGTAGGTTCAGCTCCGTTACTGTCCTTTCTCCAGGTTAGCCACAGTCCACGCTCTCTTTTGTGTAGGGCAGGTGCCACAGAAGACAGAGGAGCACTTGAGATTACTGCAGTGGGGAAGGAGAATTCGGGACCAAAAGGCACAGATCTTTACCAAACCAGACTCTATTAGTTGTGCTGATCAGCGAAACGTTTGTTGTTTCCTCATTAATGGCTACTGAACTTTTCTGACGTGAGCGCAATTGAAAGCCCACTAGCTCAGGATTCTCTGGCAATGCAAAGAAACTGTTTGATTTTCATTATGAGGTAAAAATAGAACCATTAAAAAAGAAGTAAAGAAATAACTTCCTAAACAGCTTGAAGGAAACAGGAGAAAAGACCTCCCTTTTTTCTGCTTTCCTCTTTACCGGATACAGGGCTCCCAATACCCCCGGAGCATAACACCTATGAATGAGTGGAATCTGAGAGCCCATTTTTAATTACCCCCTTTATCTGCAGTTCTGCAAAACAAAGAAACAAATTAAAAAGCCTAAAGCTGGGCTTGCGCAGGGAAAACCTAGGTGTTCGTAGGACTGAATTCACCACACTTCTCCTCCTCTCTGGACTGTTTCTCTTTTCTCCATTCTGACTTTTGAATCTGCCCTGATGCCCTCATCTGACACAGCAACTACATCAGGGAGAGAGAAAACAGGATAGGCTTTCACTTTTGTCTGGCAGCACAAGCTTGCATTCTGTGCTTTGGAGGTTTTCAGAGGCTCTTTATTCCATGTAATGTTCCTGGAGTGGAGAAGCATATCTTTTGTTCTTCCTTATAAAGGGATATTTTTATACACAAAGATATACAGTACACTGAATTACAAGAGTTTTTATGTATTGGATTGTGAGGCTTTAACACAGAAATTTCTGGTGATTCTTTAATTCCGCCTTATCCAAAGCATTTAACTTCAAAACCTTTAAAGCATAGATGAATCAAAGCCTCAGAACCCATCCAACACATCAACTAATTGTAGCGACATCAAAACCAGAATGAGACTCTTAATTTAAACAGATTTCACTCCTAGCATGCTAAACATGCAGCCTGTGTATATGTGCTAAGCGGTATTATCTCGGTATACATATGTATGGCTTTATATACTCGCGAGTAATTAAAGCGAGGGAGGACAGACGTATATCTTCTCTGCAAATAGAAACAATTCTTTTATGTTTAAGCATATCTCTTGTTGTTTTAAACGTAGCTTCCACATTTTTGCTGCAAAACACTGTATGTCCAAAGTGTCAAAGCCTGTATAAGTCTTTTGATTCCTTTAATATCGTTTCCATATTAGATAGCCAGATGGTGGAGAGCGATAATACTCTGTACTAATCACTTAGGAAGTCTACAGAGTGGTGCTTTGAGATTTAGACCCACAGCTACTGCCATCACTCTTTTGATGGGAAGCCGCAGATACTATTCCAACCAATTGAATGTTTTTAAATATATCAACACTGAACAAATTATCTAAACAGGAAAAAGACTGATAAATACCATTCAGTGCTAATGAACAGAGGGTTTTGTCCAAAGGAAATAAATGCTTTTACAATGATCAGAGATCAACATGACATTACGCAATAGTATTTATACACATCTGAAAAAATATTTTTGATTCTTTATAGCCATCACAAATAGGAGAGATGTGCATTGCTAAGTTACTTTAAAAAGAAAAAAAAAAAAAGCCTAAGAAGCAGAATAATTATCTCAATGAGTTCCTTAGTGCTTGATTTTTAATTCCATACCTATCTTCAGTTCTGCCAATTTTAAGATTTTCTCATTCCAACAGATTAATCAGCAGAAACCTTCTTCCTATAGCAATATCCATTTATATACAGGAATACTTTTTTGTTTTGTGTTTATACCTTGAAAGTACTTGGTTTCCTTTCTGAACAATGCATTGTTAATCTGTGGGACGCATTTTATAGGAATGAAATGTCAGATGTGCCCATACCTAATGTCACAGATTTTTTCATATGCTTTACTGCTGCAATTTCTACATAAAAATGCGAAAATATTTCTCTGTGAATTTTACTTTTATTGTTAAGCCTTTTATAAAAACCCACACTGCAGGCTCTACTCCAGGCTGGCAACCAGAGGCTCTGGAAAAAGAGACTGAGGCAGCACTAATTAGCACTCAGATATGATAAGCAAGCAGACTAAACATGTAAACAAGTCCTGTGCTGAGTGCTTTGTTTTTGGTAGCACCGATTGTCATTTCAGTAGAGGAACAAACAACCCACTTCAGCCTATCTGGCTTATTAATTGTAGAACAATTTAAATAGTAAAGAGAAAACGCAAAATAATGTTAAGCAGAAAGGTTTGTAAGCCACTTCTCAGAACTGGGCTGCTCTAGCAACAATTTTCAAACAGCATCAATGTTTTACTCCATCCTTAGGGTAAAATGAGCATCTTCATTGTCCTAATACTTGTACGGCATTGTACTAATGTTGCAAAGATGGTGGACTTCATATAATCTACCTATTCAGCATTATTTTTTCAGCACTACTGAGCAAACATTTGCTCAACATTTCTGAAAATCAGGCTGTTTAACATCTGAAAACAGAAAACTAAAGTAATTATTTAAAAAATAATAATCTCTATCTTCTTAATTCAATGTGCATTTTTCATCATTATCTTAGTAAAAACAAATTAATGTTTTGAATGCCACTATTCAATTGCTAATTTTAATTAGATTTTTTCTCCTATCCTAAATCCCTTACTCTGTATTATAGTATGCATCATTGTAGATTCATTAGTTACATTACCATGCAATGCGGTATTTTGCGATGCTGCCCAGTCAGCCTGAAGCCAGAAAGCCTGATTTTAACCTTGAATGACTTCATGGAGTTATTCTTAATACATGCTAATATATTAAAAAACAAACACGGGGTCATAAATTGTATAAAACCGGCACTCAGCACATACTACTGTTACAGCATGCAGTTGTGAAATATACGCGAGAAATAAACAAAGCATTAAGGAATGTCTTTAAAATGAGGATGGTGCAGACACACGGAGAGGAAGAACATGTAAACAAGTGGTGGAAAAGAACAGATGTGTGCTGTTTAGACACACAGGCAACTCGCCCGAGGGAAGTTTGGATTATTGCGCTAACATGGCAAAGGTACATAGTCTGTTCACATTTAAATCAGAAGAGGTTTTGTGCATGTTGTGTGAAGAGTGTTCCCACTACTTCTCTAAAGAAGCATGTGATTTCTTAGAGTATGCCACAGTCATACATATAGCCAATTTCCAGTTCAGTTTGCCTAGAAATTTCCTTAGAAACGCTGGTAAATGCTGCATCTAGTACAAAATTCAACAGAGATGCAAGTTACAGAAGCCTCTCCAAGGTTGCTTCAAGTCAACAGAAAAAAATGCTTCAGTAAGGATAATAACTTCAATAGGTGTTACTGGTTTTACTTCCACAGATACAGCATTCCGTACTAAACCTTTACATTTTTCAGAGAGTAGAGAATACAGTTCAGTGCTGTCATTACTGTATGCAGGTGGTCCTGGATATACTTTTTATTTGTGAGGCCAGCTTCCCATGACAGTTGTGCACCATAAAAAAACCCAACTGATGGAGCGGGAAGGGGAGAAGCGAGAGACAGGTAACATCTCCAGACACTCTGATGGAAGTAGTCCAGAGATTCACAGGCCACAAAACTCGTCTGACTTAACTTTCCTGCCTTCACAGTAGTTACGATCCCAGCAAAAAAATAAAATGGACCAAAGAGGAAACTTACAATTTCATCCACATTAGGAGAGAAGAAAGACATATTTTTTGGTTCTATTTTAAGTCTGTTCGTAAAAAATGGTACATAAAGTATGGCAAGCCACCAGAGTACCTAGGGGAGAGAATCTATTATATAGGAATAGCAGCGATTTGTCCATAGTCAAATTAGTTATTGCTGAAGACTGTACAGCAATAGTCAGTAGTTCATTGTCACAAAAATTACCCTTCCATATGACTCAGGCTTGCACCTTCTCACCAGCATCAGAATCTTCCCTGCCCCTTGTCCCTGCCACATTTTATCACTCTGCTGAAGCTTTAACAGAGAGTAGGGGTTGAATACAGGGTCCTGCAGCAAGTCAGACAGGGAAAGGAAGAGAGGGAAGAGGCTGCAGATGAGATAGGTGATGCTGAGTGAGGTGCAAGTTTTAAAAGGAAAAGTGTTGCATGCAGGGTGCCCTCACAGGGCCCTGAAGGAGTGGACAAACATAACTTTCCCCAGCAACTCCAGCTATTGTCTCCTTTTAAAGGAGTATTGTCTCCTTTTAAAGGAGAACCTAAGAGGATTTGTAATGTAAGTGTTTGTGAGGTATGCAGAACTCTGTGTGTGCGTCTCCATGTGCTGTTAGCAGACTCTTAGGAAGGCATTTGGTTACCCTTTCTCCCCGCATGGTCACCCCCATATCCTTCCACAGCACCCCATTACTCCTCTCTGGTTCTTGCACTTCACACCCCATTGCTTGGCTCCAGCCCTTCTTACTGAACAAGAGAAAAGAGTTCAGTGCTGCCATCCTTCCGTAGGGCCTGCGGGTATATGTTTGCATTTGCGATGGCGGCTTCCCGTGGCAGCTATGCACAGTAAGACTGCCGACTGATGGAGTGGAAGGGGGAGGAGAGGGGCCACCACCACCCTGGATGCCGGGCGCCTTGCACAGTAAGACCAGAAGAAGCTCAAGGAGCCGGGCAAAGGACTCTCCCAATTCTCCTGACCTTGCCTACAGCAACTTGCCCTCTGGCTCACCACAGAAAAGTGGAGGAAAAGAGACAATATGATGGTGATGGGTGGGGAAGAGAGCCAATAAACCGTGAGGTTAAAGGAACTTAGCGTGTCTTGTAAATTGCTCCTCCTTTTGAATTAATCAGGACCACTTTTCAACCGAGCCACACTTGCCAGAGGACTCCTAGTAGACCTTACAAAAACAGGGTGACTGAAGCCTGCAGGAGTGGGGGAGGCGAAGACTGTCAGGCTTCCTGTAGGATAGAAGCTTTTTTTTTTTGAGAGAAGGAAAATTAGTAACGCTGCTAGGCTGGAAGCCAAGCCACTAGAAAAGAGTTGTGGAGTAAAAAGGAATCCAGGTGAAGTCCCTGAACACTACTGCCTCCTGACAGATTTGTGAGAGGCTGCCATTGTGCGAAGGAATGGCTGAATGCGCTCAGAGATACTTAACCTCCTTTTGCAAGGTTGTGAAAAACTGTTTGGCTATGAAGTAAGCATGCAGTATGCTGTATAAAACTCTACCATGAAGTAAGCATAACATTATTTATACATCTTTTTTTATACCTATTTTTTTATACCTGTACTAAACAAGGTTGACGGTACATGAGATTACAGACCAATGCTTGCCGTGAGTTAAATTGCGTAGGGTCTGCAAACAGTGCATAAATACGCTATACGATACATCAGAACGTCACTAATCCACAATAGTGCAGGGAAGCCCCAGTGCAGATTAGTGGGGTTTGTGGATTATGGACTGGGAGGGCATTCGAGGGGAAGTCAGCCGTGTCTCACTCCAGACTCCCCTTCCCTCTCAGTAGCGTGGTGTCAGTGGAAGGAGCTGCGAGGGGCACCGCTGTTCTGCTCGGCTCCGAAGGACATTACAAGCAACGCTGATGCTGCTATCGCTTCTTCTTCAAAAGTTGTAGTAGGCCTACTCTGAACAGAGAATTGCGCTCCTGGTCTCCCTTGAATCAGTTTAAACACTTAGCACACACCTGCTGTGCAGACACATTAAATCAATTTAAAGTGAGGTTACTTTGTGCACATGGAATTGGCAAGAAACTCTAACCTGCTCTGAGCACAGCTTGCATGGATATAAGCTGGTGTGTGTGCAAGTCAGACCTTGAATGAAAAAGTTAGTTTCTGAGACTTTCTGGGCAAAACAGTAGTGACGTAAACAAACACGTTGTGTTGCTATTAGTCTTTGATTTTGTCTATATAATAGCTATTTCCACCCACTTAAAGGACAACAACGCCGCCTAATTCACATTAATCTAAAATTGCATACGGGATAACCATGTTTCTCACTAATGATACAACCCATCACATATATTTTTAACAGTGAAGGATGCTTTTACTTGTATAAAACTGAAATGCTGCTAAATGTCATATGGACAATAATCGAAGTTAGTATCATGATAAAATATCAGTACAGTAACCATTTTGAGTAAACATTTTATAAATACATGCAATATTAAAGAATTTGAAATTGAATAACTGAGCCCAATATAGATATTTGTTGTCATTTCTTCCTTTCAAGAATCAAAGTGAATGATCCATATTGAAAAAAGAAGAGTGTGAAGCTTTTGGCTTTGGGTCAGGCAAATTTTAAATTATCTGAAAATCAGGATATTCATTATTTTTGATAAAAGACATCACATGTCTTGGCAAGGTCATGGCTATACAGTGTACACTTTTTTAATGCTAAAAAATGACATGAGGCAAATACTTGAGATGATATATGATTTTAAAGAGATTAGCTCTTCATGATGCACATTTCCCCCTCAGCACTCTGTAGGCTCAAACAATGAGTCTGTGCATTTTGAGTTTATTGACCTTTGTAAATATAGTACTTGAAAACTGGTAACAGATTTCTTTGAAAATCAGTGCCAATTGTGAAGCTGTTTGTTATCCACTGTTTCTTCTTGAGTGTGATTAATAAAAAAATCATATAAGTGAAATTGTAAACTCTGATTAAAAACGAAATACTAATTCCATTCTTCCTGGGAAAAGCAAAATGTAAAAGAGATGGATGTTTTATCTGGATCTCTCTCTCTCATTATATACTAATGTAATTCATCACAGACCAAAAAAACTTCTAATAGTCAATCCTGATATTTTCATGAGAAAAGAAAACACTGTGTGGAAGTTTAATGTTATGGACAAGTGCCCATCTAGTAGTAGGAAACAACCAGCAAGCTAATTTGCTTCTTCAACTTATATTGATCTAAGCTCTCAAAAGTAAAAGAGTTGATTCACACTGCTGGGCCATATTTCAGTGTGAAGCATACAGGATAAAATTCAGGCCCCGTTGCTGTCAAGAGAGGTTGTTTTTTAGTGATACGGTGAAGCCAGGATTTGACCTTTGTTTCTCTCATCACCATTAAAGTCTTACATGGGATAGTGAGAATTAGAGACATCGACATAAGTATCAGTTTTTCTTTACAATATATTTTTCTGACACGTTTTCTGACAGCAGCACACATGGCCTTCTCTCAAGGAATTTCCTATAAAGGTTTCTAAGCCTAACTGGCCACACAGGAAATCTTTTGTGGGCAAAACTAGTTTCTAGCTCTGCAAACAGACAAAAAATATGTACCTAAAGGTCTTAGCAGGACTGAGGTCTTAGCAACCTTGGGCCAATCAATACAAACGTTAAAACCCAGTTACAGGGTAACTTGTCAATAGCCAGGTTCCCCGAATCAGCTGTGGCTGTAATATAGTTGGGGCCCCACAAGCTATTCAAAGAAAACATTGCAAAAGCTGCTTGCCATTTAATGATTGCATTAACACCATTATCTACCACCTAATCGATGCTGTGATTGACAACTTTGCAAATCAGATTAGCTTTCTGTCTGCGTGTGAGTAGCGTGGCTAGGAATGGAAAATTGCGTGGGCCCCAATTTATGGCAGATGAAAAGGTATAAATGAGAAAATCACTGATATTGCAGGTTAGTTGTAACAACTAAAACCCAGAATATATTAAAATCATCCCTGTGATTTTATCCACAGCTTGCATCCCATCGCTCCAATGCTTCTCGCATACAGTGAGGGGAAGTTCCCACCCAATGACATCATAGTTTGTCTTTGGCTACAGCCAGCTACATATTTTTAAAGAGGTCCTGTTTGTTCCATAACTGAACTCTTCACCTTTTGATTATATGTTTTGTTGGGGGGGTTAAAGGGAAAAAGCCTGCTAGTAAATTTACTTAAACTTGGCGTTCACAGGCTCAGACTTGGGTGGGCTGCATTCCCTCCTCCGGTTACACCCTACCTGAAATGCTTGTATGTTAAATCACTTGACTAGTTCAGCCTTAATGATTGGGTCATACCCTGGGAAGCAAGTTCAGAGATACTGGAAATGTGTGCTTACAAAAACGCACAGAATTGTAGAAAAATATGTGGATAAACTGAGAGAGGGACATTGGGGCTGTACTGAGAAAAAAACCAGTTGTTTGGAAGAAAAAATTATCTCTTAGTCGTGATGAAGTGTCACAAAATACACATAACACGCTACACTTCCGGGGACACATTTTTATGAATACAAATAAACCCCCTACTAATCAGGAAACTTTAAATTATTTTTTCATACTAACACCAACCTGAATATTCCTTTCTTCTACAGCTGCGACAAATGCATTCCCTATTAATTATATTTTCTATGCCCTGTGAAGGGCTTACACAAACGTCACACAAGCACGGTCACATCATGAGGGCTAGAATGAAGGAGGAGTTGGGTTGTCACACAAGTACTGGTGTGAGAGAAAGATATTTCTGTAAATGTCTGGATCTTCATAGCAGTGGAGTGAGCTATCGATAAGCTTGAACTATTGGAGAAGTTTTATGTCACGATCAAGTGAAGTGGATTTATTATTACAGTTACAGACACAGAACTTCTTTGTGTTTTCTATAGTAGCGATCTCCAAGATGGGATCAGCAGGCAATTTCCTAATGGTCTGTAGATAACTGATAGTATGCTAGGGCTGCTTCCTTGCTTCCAGATACTTGGAGGAGTAGCCAGGAAAAGAAAAGTCAGGAATCTTATTTAAGCACTTGGAATGGGACAGAAATAAGTATCTTAACCGCCTCTTGTATGCACTGTCCTCGCAGAGAAAGTGAAGGCCAGAACCACAGCTGGAACAATTAGGAATGACTAAATATTTTCTTAATGTTACTTCTCCAATTGGAGCAGGTGCTGTGCTGGTCCCTGTTTGTTCCACAGATGAAACGGGAGGTGACCCACACCACCAGCGTTCTGTGGTCCTCACTACAGCCTGGGAAAGCCTGCTTTAGAGGGTCCACAGCACGCACCCCAAAGAAGAGAAGCAGAGCGGATGCTGGATATGTTCTTTATTTTGAAAAAGTTTTAGCTTTCAGGAACCAGGTAAGTGGTTGGATATGGTATCAAATTTGTGTTTTTCCCTCTTTACAATTTTAACTTTTTGCCCTCGAAAAGTTTCAAAACTTACCAGGAAAATAAAGTCAGCGAGTGGTAGAAACTTGAAACATTTTAGAAAGCAATAGGGAAAGTAAAGAAATATTCTGTTCAAAGCTCTTGCAGGAATTTGACTTTATTCCTTTACAAGTATTCTGATACATATTCTGATTTGTCTTCGTTGGAGTAATGAGGCCAAGACTCCCAGGCAGAGTTGCGGGGTTAACACGTAACTCATCTAATTAACCAACATAATCGTCTCTCATTGTGTGATCTGTCACATTGTGATATGCTCTTTCCGAAGCATTCTTAGTGAATGGTTTGGCTTCCTACCATAGGACACTGTGATACAAGAACTTCTTTAAAGAATCCTGGTGAGTCTGTTCCTACGAGGTGTTAAGTGATTGATACTGAGTTATAATCAGCCTCAGTTTCTTTGAATTTAGCTGAGTGGTAAGGTTTCTCGCAGCTTGGTCTCAGGTTCTCTGGCTGGATGATTCTAGGAATATGTATGATAGATACTACGCTGGTGACATAAATAACCACTTTACCACTGAGGATAATGGGACCAGGGTGGGACCTTAGCCTATTTGGCACAGCTCTCATGGGACTCCAATATAAATAAAAAACATCCCTCCCAGCCTACATTTTTTCCAAGGTTCTATTTATCAGCCCCATGAAAATGCCTTTCAAATGTGATAATTATCCATAGCTTTTGTCAGCTAAGTGAGAGCCCTCTCTCACACAACCCACTCTGAAATTGCAAACTAAAAGTCAAACCAGAAAAATCTTTACCCTCAGGAGGAAAACAGATCAGCATGATCAGTGTGGTCCACAGGCATTTTGTAGCAACAATTCTTAACGCAGGAGTAGAGATCAGAGCACACAGGCACACAGGAATCTCCTGATGAGACAATAGCACCTATGCACATCCCTGCACAAAGAACACGTAGGCTACTTCCTTGAATTATCTTATTGGGATAGCTATAGGATATGCCTCTGCAAGTTAGATTATTATTACTATTATTGTTATTATTAATGCACATGTATCCATTTTATCTAATCCCTTCCAAGCTGACACTGATATTGTAGACAGACAGCATTTTCTTCCAATCCTCTCTTTTATATTCAGCTTCTTTCTTCTATGCTATACGATGGAGCCAGCTGGTTTGGCCTCTTTACAAGGTGTTCATTCTCTCATCCCAAATGCTTTTCACTTTATGGCCTTACACCTAGAAGTTGTAGCTAGTATATATGTGCCAAATTTATCCATCACAGCTTTTGACTTGATGAAGACAAGCTCTCTCCAGCCAGAGTCCAGAAGCTTCCCTCAGTACTTCAATGAATTAGAATCAGAAACATTTTAGAGATATGTTAACAGAGATTATATACGAATTGAGAATTATCAGCTTTGCAATCAAAATCCCAGCAATCGTGTTTTTACTACGTTACAAAAGACATGCATCCTTTACTTTTCTTAAAATTTTTTTTTCCCCTGGAGTCTCCATTGGTTGGTATGGTGGAGCTGTAAAGTAAGTAAATTATTTTCTTTCTTAATGGCTTTCATCCTCTACTTTATTACCACACAATAATGTTTCCACAACATTTCTTTTGGCATAACTGATTTTGAGCCCTGGTTGGCCTGCCAGGTTGGATCTTTCCATCTGTTGTGGATGTTTGCTCTACAAACAAAATCTAGGTCTTCAGCGACACTTGCCACTTACCCATGCCAATATTTGTTATCCGCTTCACTACCCAGTCTGTAGCAGTGCCAAGCAGCAACATCAAGAGAATACAGGCTTTTCACATCAGCAGTCACTTTGAACTACTAGTTGTTTTTTGCTGTTCAGGGGATTTTATGTTGTGGCATTGATTTTGACACTTAACAACACTACAGAATCAAACAAATGGGGAATCTAAAGATAAAAGACAAATATCACCTATGGGTATCAATTTCGCGACCAACATGGTATATTTCCCATGCGATTCTCTCTGCCCCCCTTATCTCCAGTGGGATAAAGAGTTTAAATTCATTGTGTTTACCTTACATCACATACTGCTCATCTTCTGGACTTTTTGTTATTTTGTGTTTTGCCTGTAACACTCCTAACTCTACAACTTCTATTGCTATAAAAGGTGCAAAGGCCCTTAAGGTGTGCCTTTTCTTCCAGAGATAAAAGCAAGCTTCTTTTCTTTAATGGTACGGTCTGACAATCAACATCTTCTACAGAGGCGACATGTCCTAACTTGAGGACAATCCTCAAGTCAGTATAGCAGCAACCAGGAAGAATCTTAGCAATTCAGAGGTGCACTCACAAGAAAGAGTACTTTAACCAGTACTGTCTGCAAGATTGGCATCTCAGCAATTCCAAAACCCCACAATTACATTTATCAGCTTATAATCACCATATAAGAGCTGTCACAGTGGGATTGCTGCGTTTGTCCCCCCTGTCAGCCCTACAGCTGGGGTGGGAGAAAACTCGTGCCTTCACACTGCAGCAATATAACTTGTCTCTTGTTTTGGGCTGCCTCTGATGTGTCAAAATCCGAGGCCAGAGGGAATCCACTGCACTGTTCTACTGCCAGAAACGCAAAGCAGAATCACACATTAAAAAGTGCCCAACTGGAGGGGGCATTCCTTGACCAGCAATCAAATGTAGTAGCAACACCCACTCCTGCGGTGCCGAAGGGTACCTTTCACATGACTTCATGCACGTGTATTGATCGTGTAACCCTGAGACGCTGCATACAAATCATATTACCGGGCACACAAAACCTCATGTGCCAATAGAGGGTCTTGATTGATAATGCAGGTTTATCACATTAAAATTTCAGGTACAATGACCTTCTTTTCCTAGTGCACATTTTTATGCTGTAGGACTTTTTTAATTAATTATGGAAGATATTTTCACATGCTTTTTCAATGCCTTGGAACCTTGCTGGATGCCAGCAGACATGCCAGCAGACGGACCTCCGGACAAAAAAGGAGATACATTTCCTTTCCAGAAAGCAGCCTTCTAGAAGCTTATTCCCATCTATAAGAAAACTTCATGGAAGAAGGAGAGAGACACTCTTTCAGGACCAGTTTCCAAACCACTCAGGATTTTACACATTAAAAAACACAGCGGTGGTGCTGAATAACTAAAGTAACTAAAAATTAAGTTTAACAGTAGTTATATTACTGTAGTAGGAACAGATTGTGCAGTTTTATTGTGTTTACTTCAGCCATTTCTTGGAACTTTTTTTCATGTGTTTCTTCTTCAAAAACTCTAAAATGGCAAAATCCTTACATTCAAGAAGGCAGCATGAGTATTTTTCCTTATACCTTGTTTTCTTTTAACATCAAGTAGTTTACACTTGGAAACGGGTATTTTTCCCCTCATTTATTTTCTTTTGTAACAGACACTGCTGATGGCTGTGCCGCCAGGCTAATGCGGGGTCTGTGCAGGATGAACATTATACAGGGGGAGTTACATTGGTGTTACCTAGGTAAAGCCGAGAAGCCTACTGGCGCAAGAGTTGAGCAAACAACCATTTTGACTACAGACTTATAATATATATAGACAGCAGCTCCAGTATGAGGTTTAAAATTTGCTGTGCTTATGTTCAGTTGTATCGCTGCAGTCTTTATTTCTGATGCTTTGGTTGCATCAGCACTTTCAAGAATTTTTGCATATTGAGTGTTCTTATCACTATGGCACCTATACAAAAATTAGATAGAAACTCAGAAAAGCGGAGAGAGGGTGGAGGAGAATATTTAAAACTGGATTAATGGCATTTCTCTAGTGCTAGTGCAGCAGCAGTACATCTCCTAAAAATTAGCAGGCTATGAAAATCACCACTTGACATGCTGTAGACAGACTGACATAGACTTCATTTGGCTACCCAGATGTTTCGTTACTCTGCTTATAAATTGTCTACATCCTTCTACTCCTTAGGCCATGCATGTCCCACAATAAAAGTTAAGGAAAAGCACACACCAAAAATTGTATTACATATTTTCTAAAACATAGCTTTTTAAACCAATGAAACTGCTAGACTATGTACTTTTCCAAAAATGTACATCAGAGAGAAGAAAAGTTTGTCACAAGGCAGCAGATTTTTCCAGAAACAAATAGCCTAAAACCAACGTGAGAAGAAACATGAGCATAAATAAACCCCTCTGGGGGGCACTGCTAACTGGGGTTCTCAGCAGAGGTGTCTGAGTCTCTCTGAGGAAAGGAGCAAAAAGAGGCAAGCCTGAAGCGGTTTCTTTTAAAATCCTGAATTTTCTCATCTAGGGAAATTTCACTACAGGCATTTCCACTGGTTTTAGCAACATTGGGAACCTTATTGAAGACAAGATTGTTGCAGGCGCAGCTGTTTTTAGTACTGTGCCAATTAAACTTGCTCAGGCCAATGGTATTAAATACTGGCAGCCACACAAGTGCCAGCAATAAGAAAAAGCAGTTTGGATGGTGCAGCAGGTAGCCTCAGAACGCTGCAGAGACCAAGTGTCTCCTGTTGTGTCTGTAAATGAAGCCTTTAAAAGAAGTAGTTACTGTTTTTAGGAAGGCATGTGAAGCTGCTGTATTATTTTCTCGAGGAACTGGAGCATATTCTGCTATCATTCCTTCATGCTTAAGAGATGTTAACGCATCTGAGGAATGAACCAGGGAAGATCATACATAGAGTTTTAGAGACTGTTCTGCATATAAAAAGCGTCTAGAGGTAAAATCCTAACTGGGTTGGTATTGTGGTAATTGTAGCATCTGCTGCATCAAAGAAAGAACCACAGTGACTGGTTTTCCTGAAAAAGAAAAATCATACTCCATCTCCTCTTTGAAGGAGTCGGAAGCTTTTTTTAATGCTGTTTTTGAACGTGGAACAAGAGACACTGAAAATACTTCATTAGCTTTATTTAAATTATACACTGTAATAAATAAAACATGAAGATTACAACATCAAGCAATATAGCTAGTAAGAATTAAAACTGCTTGTGGACATGCATTATAATTCCTTCTTTAATTATTGGTCCCTAACCTCTTTCACTGGATGCGGAATGAACAATGCTGAATTAAGCACAGATATCTAATACTGCTTGCTCTCTATTTATTGCCGACTCATTGCTTCTCTGTATGCTTACATTAATTTCCTTTAACAGCACTCCCATGAGCCGCAGGGTTGCTTTTACTTCTGAAGCACCAAGATTAAAGAAAAGAGATTCATCAGTGTTTAACAGGACTTGATTTCTCGATCTTACGCATTATGAAATACCCAGAATATTTATGGTATATTGCCTGTTGACTTCATTTTCAGTAGTAAGCTACTCTAAATGAGACCCCAGCATCTTAAGATTGGCATAGTGAAAACGCATCCCTCAATTCCTTCACAAAATCAGATTCAAGCGACGTGGCACATGGCATCACAGAAATTTTGGATAAAGAATACTTAATATCTTACAATTTCTTTAGAATTCTGTAAATTCTAAAGCAGCCTCAGTCATGATCCTGCTCTTCCCTCCCTCCCATTCTAATTTTCCTAGAAATTTCACAGGATTACATAGAAAATAGCTTGTTTTACTGCACAGCTCTGCTCCAAAGTAGAAAAATCTATTCCGTGCACTAAAAAAGGCATGGCTTGGTGTGCATATGAGGGTGAGGTGGGAAGTCTGTAGTTAACTTCAGGTTATAATGCATAAAAGTGATGAACTGAAGTTGTACAGGCAACATATACTGTGTGCTGGATTTTGCAAATTCAGTATGAGTACATGTAATATAAGTAATTTCCTTAATGAGAAAAGAAAAAGATCAAAGCTAAAAGAGGCCTTGCTTTCTTAACCAGACAGTTGTTTTGTTAGTTTTTGGGGTTTTATACCTGTTAGTACTACATTTCTCTCCCAGCTTTTTCTTTCCTCCTTGTACATATATGCACAAATTGCAGGCCAGAGCATCACCTCTTGGTCCAAGATTTGACACACCTTTCATATGCTGGAAGAAAAATTATAGAGAATGAAAAGGCTAATACATGGTTTAAAGGAGAGCCCAAAGGGCTAGGGTAAGAGAATTGCCCTTAGGTGGGGAAGGTGCCAAGGGCAGACTACCCACAGCACTCCTGGGGCCTGCAGCCTGTACAGCGCAACAGCTGGCCTTACACTCCATCAGGTTTTTCATATGCAGGCCTTTCAGCAGGCAGCATCCACAAAGGCATCTGAAAAGTCTTTAACAACGCGGAGGACAACCCCCAATCAAGACTGTAGATCATTAGAAAATTCAGGTTGTAAGGAGGTCTCCAGTCCAACCTCCTGCTCACAGCAGGGCCAGCTGTGCGGTCAGACCAGGTTGCTCAGGGCTGTGTCCACTCGGGTGTGGAAAACCCCCGAGGAACCCACTCCATTGCCCGACTGTCTTCAGCACGAAAAAGCTTTTCCTTACACCCAGCCTGAACCTCTCATTTCAACTCACGCCCGTTGTCCCTCAGCCTCCCACCGTGCAGCACGGTGAAGAGCCTGGCTGCGTCTTCTCGACCACCTCCCCACGGGTGCTGGGGGGCTGCTGTTAGCCCCCCGTCGCGATCTCTTCCCCAGGCTGAGCCAGCCCCGCCCCTCAGCCGCCCCACAAGGGAGGGGTGCTCCAGCCCGGCCACCTCGGGGACCCCGCTGAGCTCCCTCCAGTGTGTCCATCTCTTTCCCATGCAGGGAGCCCAGCTGGAGGCAGCATCAACATGGGGTCTGAGGAGTGCTGGGCTGAGAGATCACGTAATCTAGTGCCTGTGCTCCTATTAATATCACTTAATATCACACCTTAGAACACCTCATTGTGTTTCTTCCATGCTAACATGAGTGGCTGGCGTACCTCTCCTCCCAACATCTAAATGAAGACAGCTGGCAGCAGGGCCCCGCTGATGGACAGAGGGCAGGAGAGAGTGGCATCTGCCCAGCTGTCCCCCCCGGAGAGAAGTACTTGCATGGCAGCCCTGGTCCCTTACGGGACCTTTCCTTTCAGGGTGTGAAGAGGGGCTGGGCCAGGGCAGAAACACTCACTCAGAGCATGTATCTTTCACTGAAAACGTGGAAAATATGAATATATCTCAGCTGAAAACACAGATCGCACAAGTCAAGGTTAGGTCTTGCTGTGGTTTCACCATTTCCCGGTAGCAGTTACAAGAATTTCCATGCTTTTCTGATCTGAATTTCATTTGGAAAGTATGTAAATGGCTATTTTCATTGCTTGTACCGGCTTAGTCAGAAACTCATGCCGAGGAAGATGGGCATTTTCCAGAATTTTCACAAATAGTAAAGCCATCATAGTTCACTCAAGAGATGCTAAAAGAGAAAAAAGGTTTGAGGTTTGAGGTAGCAAAAGCCATGCTATTGGACTTCAAAGCATCCTTCTTACTAGCCATAAATTTTGCTCTCACTACTGATACCCTATTCTCCTCATGTCTTGCTGCAGTTTAGTCAGTAATGTGGTAATCTAGTAAATAATAAACCACTAATAATAACACATTTCAAATTGTGAAATACTTCCCTGCCCCCCCCAAAAAAGGAATATTAAGTGTTCAAGTGTACGAAGTTTTTGCAAATAGATTCAAAGACTATGCTCACATAGAGTTTGCAACTTATTTCAGGGATTAAAATGGTGTGTTTGGCATATGTGTATGTATGCATAATGTAAGACATGGAATAAAATTTCAGGGATAATTGATTCACAAAATCTAATTTGACAGAAGAAATTTTCAGAAGCACCTCTGAGAATTACAAGTCTTGGTCATAGTCACTGTCAGTGAGACTGAAGCATCACTCCAGCTGTCTCTAGCAAAAAGCCATCATCTATGAGATACTTCAACATCATCAAATCTCAAAATTTAAATGTGCAGAAGCAGAGAGAGGAAATAAGAAACACTGCAAGCAGAGCCAAAGGGAGGCATTTTGGTGCCCGTGGTGGAATATAAATGAGGTTTTCCTCCTCCCCCAACCCTCAGCAGGCAGCAAGCAGCACACTCAAGGCATCATCAATACAACTGAAGAACCAGGTCATTTTGCAGAGGGCATCTGACTATCTGAAATACATGGGGAAGCAAACTTACCAGCTTTCTCTTTGTCAGAAGATGGCTAAAAACCTCATTCCCTGTTCCTTAGCACCTGTAGCTTGTGGAGGTTAGGATCCTGGCGAGGGCTGTCAGTGAACCAGATGTGCCTGGTGAGAGGCACTTGAGCTGGGCCAGTGTTTAGGCTTTCCCCCATACCCAACACAAGGGCTACCCTACTGTAATATGCAAGCCTGGGAGATGGTTCCTCTTCCTTTGCCCCCCTAAAACGTTTATTTCCTCGCTACAAAGGAGCAGGTCTATCTTCTGATTGCACCGTTCTGTGATCTTCTATCAGCTGATCCAAGATGATGCCTCTGGGGACACAGCACTACAGTGTACCCAAACCTGATCAATCTGTTTGCATCTTGGGCGGTTTGTTTCAGCTGTAAGTGAGCAACTCCGGAAGAGTGAGCTAAACAGGACCCTGCACTGAAGCTGTTTATCAATAATTAGCTAGGGGATGAAGTTGAGGAAGGGTGTACATTCCTAATTTCCTTTCTCTTCAGGATTAGAATAAAAATCAGTGTAGAATCCTACTGTGTGTTCTTTATCTGCTATTTTAAAAAAAAAAAGTCTACCTTTCAAGATGTGATGACTTGGCTTCTGCGTGAACATTATGCACCGAGGTCTTTAAAAAAATTGAGATGTTATTTATAAATTTGATGACCTGGCTTCTGCGTGAACATTATGCACCGAGGTCTTTAAAAAAATTGAGATGTTATTTATAAATTTAAGTCCAAAGTTATTTTCTTATTATTGTCCTTTTGTAAGGCTTTGATTACAGTACTGTGAAGTCTGAATACTCTCAAAAGAGCTACTAACACTGTGGTAACACTTTTAGTGCGGCATTTTTCCACAGGTGAAGATCCCACCGAGTTGAAGTTAATCCCTTTTCATGTTAATAGTATTGTGCGTGCATGTGTATGGCTAGAATGGACTTAAAGGAGGTTACTGTATGAATGATTGCTGATTGACATAAAGGGAGTTGGTTTGAGGATTTGTCATCTTAATGATTATGACTTCCAGAAACAGCTTCTGAAATAAATCACTGCCAGGGAACAAGTAATAGCCAACTGGGGACTAAACTTAGGTTAAGGTCCTTTGATACCAGTAACAACTAGCAAACAGTTCAATTAGGATGTTTTTTCTTCTTGTAAAGCTGTCTAAGACCCGTTTTTAATTAAAACCATGTAATTTATAGCTTTGACATACAGTGCTTTGCCTAGCTTTACTGCCTCATTTTCCTGTCTGCTAGCATGGGTGCTTCCAGAGTGTTAGCGAAATGCAACAAGCATGTAGTTCTGGAAAACTTAGCCTTCAGCAAATTCTCATAAACTTGCGTATTTCCAGGCCTGGAGAGTGTGAAATGGCAAAGTACTATTTAACAGGAACTATCTAAACAATAAAGCTGCATCCTTTGTCATGATATTTTTAAGTTTCAAACAGCAGGTAAATTCAGGCCCTAAGTGACAGAGCCAACTGGTTATAGAACAGACCCGGTTCAGAACCTGTTTTGTGGCATCCTGGGTTATGCAGGAGCGGCCCTGAAAGGGTATTCAGCCGAAATGTTCTGCTTCAGCTGCTACTCTCTTCCTTTCCAATAAGTTTCCATTTCTGCTTGCTATGCTGTTTTCTATCTGGTGTTAACCTCTATGGTGGGAAGTTGAGCTGCTTTCTCTTGCTTAAATTGCAGCGTTCTGCTGAGTTTGATTCCCTTTGGGCTTAGAACATGACCTTCCCTTCCGCGTTTCCAGAGGTTATGGATCTCAAAGTTTATATCAACAGTTTGTACCCATGGCAGATGAGCTTGCATTGTAACGATGTCATTTATAATGGTTTAGACAAGACTTTCAAAAATGTACATATTCTGTGTGCACAGAATTCTGTGTTGAAAGTGGAGAAGAGGGAGAGTTCAAACTTCTTAACAGCCAGGGCCACGTGGAACAGACTTCCAGGCTTCATTCCTTTGGAAATATACCTTTTGTTCCACTTCTAATTTGATAAGTCTCCAGCAATTGCAGTCAATTCATACTAAGTTTCTGATTTTATTACCACTTTTTGATATAACTTAAAAAGTAGGAGCAAACAAAGGCAGCTCTCTGAAGCCGGTCTGACTTGTTGATGTCTGTTAATAGGGTTTCAGTGACAACACTGAATAGCTCTCATTTAGAGAGGGTAACCTGAAGAATAATTGTGTTACTTATTGTATTCAATATGATCTGAATCATTTAGTGAGTGTGGATTTAGGCAAAATAAGCACTTCTCATGTGGCCAACTCCCAAGTCATACATTTAAGGGCGAAGAACGTGGGTCATAGGAAGAAAATGAGAAAGTGTTCTGAGAAGTACAGACATTTAAAGGAAGTATTGTGGGTTCTGATTAATAATAATTTGAACATAAGTTCTTTTTAAGTTATTGTTCAAAAAAATAAAACTAGGTATATAAACAACATATAAAATATATGACAAGGTAATAAAATCTTTCTGTAGTTGGTGCTTATGGCATTCCTTTTTGAATTCTGTGTTCACTTTTGGCATTAAATTTTAGAAAGTTGGTAGTAATAACCTGAAAGAATTTAAAAAGTTACAAGAACTGGGAAGCATGTTTCAGTACAAAAGATTGATCTATTTAAGGAGTAAAAAGGGAGGGAACAAAATAAAATGGTGATAGATGTACCTGTAATGTGGACAAGAGCAGATAATAGAGGCTATGAAAGGATTCAGTAGTGGGAAAAGGATCTAAATGGCTTACATTTTTAATAGTTATGTCTGTAGTATGCCGCATTACTCTAATTATTGAAAGAGGACAAGTTTTCTACATTTTAGTTTACCGTGTATAAGTTTCAGTAGGGTAAAAATGATTTTACCAAAGGTTGTAGTGTATAGTGTATCTGCCATTAGATATTTTTTTAAAGCAAGATTGAATGCTTTCCTGAGAAAGATGTACTAATTCAAATGGCAGTTTCATTCTGGAACTGATCTTAAGTTGGGGGGAGCAAGAACAGGGAAGGTGGTCTTTCTTCATCATTGCAGGCAAAATTAACCCAAGACAAGCAGTGTTGGAAGACTGTTCATTGTATACTCACACGATGGCTGGACACAAGAAAGAGGATGGGAGCAAGAAAAGGGGATGTGGGAGTGTGTGATTGTGTTGTAGCCTGGGTTATACAAGGAGTCAAACTGCATCGTAAGGGGTTATTTCTGGCCTTTTAAATTGAAAGAAAAGACTCCTCTTGACTTTAAGAGTGTTTGATTTATAATAAACTGCCACACTTCTGTTTTTTAAAAAGAGATAAAATCAAAGTGCAAGTTAAATGATTGTGTATTTTTCCCTTCCTATTTGGAAGGGTGTTCACATTTGAAATATATATTTCTCATTTAAGCACAGTTCAATTTCACTTCTCTGGTTTTCTAATTCACTCGGTTGCCGATAGTTTTTTGTGTAATTTGACTCCAAATTTAACTCTCTCTTATAGGTAAAGAAGATATTGTGCTGTTACCCAGTTGTCATAGTTGATTGCATTCTACTAATCTTCAAGACTTCTATTGGAGTTAGAGGTAACTTGTGCTTTTTTTTTTTTTTTAGCATCAGAAATTTCGCTGTAGGAATTTACTAAATAGGTTCAGTTGTGTTCTGTTTCAACTTCTCAAATATTTTTGCTATTGATGTGATAAATTTACATGGTTTAAGTTGTCAGTTTTGTAATATTATACAGGAAAGAACATATTAATGATACAGTAAATGTTTTGACTTTTAGCAAGTCTTAAATTCTTAATTAAAATGTTGTGATATAAACTCTTCTGTGAAGGTAATTTTACTAGTGACTTATTTCCTCCATAGACTTCACCTTGTCTTTGAGTACCCTGTAAAGATTTACAGACTAAGTGAAGGCCATATCAACAGAATATTGATTCATTACTATTGGGTAATCCAAAAATAGCTGTTCTGTTTGGCTAGTGAAATGAGAAAAGTATGTTCTGTGTATGGTGTGAGATTATAGACTTGTATGTAATGCAAGTGGGACAGCTCAGCAAGAATACGTGCTTGTTTATTTTAACAGACTGGGGGGGGGGGGGAAGTTTGTTTCCGTTGCAGTAGTGCCTGATGTTTTAGTGGCACTCTGCAAACCCTGCGTTACAGCAGCTCTGTAAGTGCTGCTGCTACCTGATCAGCAAGCTGTATAGGCATTGCTGACAATAATGCCGAATAGCATTCTCTAATTTCAGTTTACAGTTCATGGCTTGGTTTCTCCGTTTTATATTCTTTATGTAGTTCCTTACACCTGACATACTACCTTGAAAGCAGAAACAATCAGAAGAATCTATGGACTTGATATGTAAAACTTCAAACCCCAACAAAACAAAACTCAAATCCTGTTTCCCTTCTGATTTCCCTTCAAATAGTTCTGTTCACCCTCTTCCCTTCTACACTCTTGTACCCTGTTTTTTTTCCTAGTTCTGGAGAAAAGCTGGGGCTGGATTCTTCCTCATTCTTACGAGAGTAGAGGACTCAATTATAGGTAATATTTATGAGGTCTCATAAAGGAGAATTTCAGATGCCTACCATTTGCTCTGCACATCACAACTTCCTTTGATGGTGGCATGATGTTTTGTGACTGGACTCCAGTATGAGATGCTTTGAAGGCCTGACTTCTGTTAAGATGGCCTCTTGTATAAATACTGATTGGCTGGCTCTGAGTATTCTCAGAAGCAGGTAGTAGTGTTTTGCTGGTTTTGTTTTTTTTTTGGTTGGGTTTTTTTTTCTAGTGGAGATAAGGTACTACTGCCATTTGTCTATGTAGTGCTTTTATTAATAGTAGCTTGGCTCTTCAGAGACTTTGTTGTGAAGGAGCATTGCAGGAGGATCCTCTCTTTAAAACCGCAGGCTACTTTGTCAGTGTGTAGGGGGTTAACTGAGTGTTTTACTTGAAATTATACCTACCATGGTGCTCATATTCGTCTGTGTCTTGGTTTCTCCTCCCTGGATTTTTTCTGAAGGGTGTGATGTGGCCTGTCTTTTAACTTACCTTGCTGTTACTAAGTGATGCAGCCTGTGTGGTCTGTAGGGTCATTGTTAGAAGACTTTGGCATTGAATAGTAAAATAGGGTTAGCTGAGGACAGTTTAAAGGGAACCATGTATTGCCTTGGTGCTCTAGGTTTGAATCTTCCCTTTTGCTTCTAACATTGTCTATGCGGTTTTCTGTTTGCAAAGCACTAGTTCTGGAGAAATGTTCTGTAGGAAAAGATGTTCAGTTACCAGAAAATAAAAATAGACTCTAAAAAAGAAGTGTGGACTCTCTGAAAGATTGGTTTCATCTTAAATTGCTTGCACTGATGACAAAGCAGAGTTTAACCAAATATTTATTGTTGAAATGACTCTGTAATTAGTAGTGTTGTACAGCTAAATGTAACACCAGATTTTACTGTAAATTACTGCTATCCCATTACTGTGGCTTGAGAAGTATAGACTATAACTGTGGTATTCTTTTTAGTGGCCTGGATAAGAATTTGACTACAACATTTTAAGAACATAGTTTTTGTATTTTTAATAACATTCTTCAGTACGTATTTAAAATGCATGATGTGATCTCTTGCCACAATGGAAAATTAAAACAGCTTTTTCTAATTTGAACTACTCAGTTATCCTGTGTATGGGATTTAAAATATATATTCTTATTGCAACCTTTTGAGTTGGTAATAGGCAGACTTTTAAATTCTGATTGACTCAGCATGTATCCTACTTCTTCTGAAAATCAAGCCAAAATTAAAATCTGACGATAAAAATGTGCACTTGGGTTTCATATTTGTTGAAACATTTTTATTGCTTCCAGTTACTCACAAAAGCAAGGATTCATTAATAAAATATTTTAGAATATATTGAGTATGTCCTGCAAACTCCTTTGAGTTTGAACATTTCAATTTTGGATCTGAAAGTTCTTGTTCAATTTCCAAATACAGTGTTTTGTACTTTGTAGACACTATTTGTAAATGAACTATTTTTTATTTCCTCAGTTAGTTGAAAGAAGGTCTTTAATCCCCTGTTTGGGCTTCCTCCTTTGAAGTTGTACTTAAATAATACTGTAACTGCTGTTGTTCCATCATCAATTAATTAAAGAAATGTGGCAAAACAGTAAGCCTGTATATCATTGATCTCTTCGAGGACTGGATCCTTTTTCTTGTATGGCTTTTTGGATACATTAGATATTGCATTATTGGACCATGAATCTGAAGGAAATCCAATGTCTGGAAGAAAAGAGGGAGGGGGAACCCACAACCAAAACCCAAATAATGTTATAGCATAAACTTCATACTTAAGTCCATGTTTGGTGTTAAGGCTGCTTTGTCCCCTCTGTAGTCAACGCTTTTGTATCGCAGTAATCTTTGACAAGGGGTTAGCTACGTAATGGTCAGAGGCGGCTACCCAGATCAAGCCTGGGATTGCTATGCTACATATCAATGCTACTACTCCTTCTTTACAAACCCCAATTGCAAGTGATTTCAGTATTAAACCTGTTTTGGACCTCTAATTATCTTGTGGTAATTAACTTAAGCTGTTGGATATTTGGGCTCACTTTCACAGTGTGCTTTCTCTGCTCTTTGTGTGCTTGAGGATGTGTCTTATAGAAAGCAATTAATGTTTAATGAGATCTGTGCACTTACAGATTGATTTATTTTTCCTTCCCCCCTGCCTTGAGTATGATGTTTGCTTACAACATGAGACCATTGTAGCTTTTTCTGAATACACTGAAATATTTTCCTTCAGAAGGGTAAGACACATTTCTGAAGACTGAAATCCATATTCTCAGTCTTCATCTCTTAATTCCATTCAGTAGAAATGGTGAAACATATAGCATATTAAACCATTACTTTTTTTTTTGTCACAGTTAAATTCATCCCCACTTTCATTTCAGAAGGTAAGGATGCTATTTAAGTTCCATGGGATAACTGCGGAATAGAATAATGACTTACAGTAGAGACTGAATACCAGAGGTATTCTGGAAAAAAGTTTACACTATTACCAGCACATTGTTCTTGTACTGTAGCAGAAATGAAACTATATATAAGTGAATTTGGGAATACTTCAATCCTGTGTTGGAGGTGAGAAAATGCTTGGAGAAATGGTGCCTTCTCCATAAAAATGCTCTGTAAAATGACTTAACGTTGCCAGAGAGATCTATGTTTAAAAACCTCGTTCAAACACAAAATGAAATCTTACTACAGAACACAGTAGTGAACAACAGTGTTCTGACTTGGGGAGAGTGCCAGCGTGATATGTATGGTTTCTTAAAACTTAAATTTGTTATATTCAAATAACAAAGTGGATATTCCTGCTTTTTGAAGACCTGAAAGGGCTGAGGACAGAAACTTCTTTACCACTGCCTCCCCATATGCACCCATGCACACTTGTTTTAGCAAATTTAGTAAAAGATACATAACCCTACATTTTACTTTCATCCTTAGACCATTACAAGCTCAATAATCTTGACAGAATATTTGCTGTCTTAACTAGAGACAAGGTATTAAATGTGAGACAGATCCTTCTGGAGGAAAAGTTTATGCAATTTTAGCTCTGATATGAAAGGATGATGCTAGAAGCTGCATTACTTCTTGTCTCCTTATGTATTATGGACTTCTGTTTCTCGTATTTCAGAAAGCATAATGAAGCTTTATAAAAATACACATACATTAGCTGAAGTATATTTTACTGTGCTAACTTATTCTAAAGTCTAAGTGATTTAACTCTTTATCTTGAGGAATCATGAGACTTGAAGTACTGGGCTAAGAATGAAAAATGTTTTATTTACTGCCTGCAAATGGATTTTTAAAAGCCTATGTGAAAAACGCAAAACATGCTCCTGATATGTTGGGAACAGATTTGCTTCAGCCATTTCTGCATTTATAAAACTGCAGCTTCTTTGCATTTTTCAGACCTTTTTTCAGTTTTCCCTGATTTTTAGTATTTTTTTTCCCATTCTCTTAACTTCCATTCCAAGGCAACACCTACTATGAAGATGGTTGGTTTACCATAAAATTACCCAGCTCTTGGTGCTGTTTTAGAGTATTTCATATGCCTTAATAAAGGGCAAGATGTACACCATACGTAGCAGCGTTAAAACTTTGGAATGGGACCAGATGAAAACAGTTTTTATTGTCTGAACTGTTTAGTCACTGTCATGAACCCTAATTTTCTGACTTGAAACATCTTGTATCCATAAACTGTTGAATGATGTGGGAAGAATAATTTGCCTTGTGAAGTTGGTTTTGATTTTTTGGTTTTTTTTCTTTAAAAAAAAAGCAAAAAGCTAGTATGTTGCCATTTAGATGTCAAGCTTATTGAAGTTAAAATCAACCTGCTTCTTTTTTACTGCTGAATGATCTTTGCTTGCTTGCAAAGGATACTCACTAAAAATCTGTGGATCCTTTCTGTTCAAAAGCTCACAAGGGTGCTCGTTTTACTCGTCTGAAAAACAAGTCAGGTTTTTTTTGACTTTTTTGGTTAAATGTTTTAAGACTCCATTTAAGTAGTTACATTAAAGAAACTTTTCTGCTAATGTTATTTTTCAAATTCTAAGCGGGTTTTTATGTTGTATTGTTCCCAAGGTTAACAACAGTATGCTGGCTAGAAGGATCAGTATATAAGCAGTTAAATTAATTGCACAAGACATAACAAATGATTTTATATTCTGTGAATGTTTTCAGACCTTTGGTTATGTCAAGAAGGTAAAAGCATAGGCATTTCTTTTGGAAAAATGCGTTTTTCCTCTGGCTGATTCTTTTTGCTTTTTTGGTGGTGACCTTTTTTTTTTCCCCGACTGAAGCTTTGTTTCAGATAACTCGGGCAGTACATCCATAGGTATGCCTTGGTAAACTGGTCATGTAGTTATGGTAGCAACTCAAATTAAAGGAAAATAAAGTTCATGTTCTCAGAGATCCTATTCAATGTAAACTTATTCTTTGCTTAAAAACAAACAAACCAAACAAAATAAAAAATAGCTTCATCCAGGGCTATGGATAGGTTAGCACAGTAGAGTTAAGTGATGGTTATATGTTCCCGCTATAGGTTTCTAGGAGATACTGTTCTCAAGGAATGCTTTTAAATTTTGATGTGTCAGGAAGTTGTTGGTGATTCAGAAAAATTGCAGAGGAAAAAATTGTCGTTTAGGTGTAGGGCAAACAACTTTCCTGTAGTTCAGAGTGAACAGGAACCTGACAAAAATAAGTTAAGGTATTGCAAATCTTTCGTGTTGTCTATTTCGTGGGTCATCATTAGGAGAGATGGTTAACTAATACTTTTATTTAAGAACTTAAAGGTAGGCTTGTTGACATGAAAATGGTGTTGATAAAAACTTCTTATAGAAGACACGGGAAACTTTATAAAGTGGTGTGGTGTGGTTTTTTTTTTTTTTACTTCATATGTTCATGCTGGAGGTGAATTCTTTCCTCTGACCATACCCCTCTGATATTGGGCTGTGCTTTTGGTCAACTACCACTTCAGAGGTGAAATTGCTGTATTTTCAGCAGTGACAAAAATCAAAGCAGAAATGAAGTACTTGGATTTTGTGTGTTAGAATTTGTACTACATAGTATATGAAGAAGTTATCCTAGTTCTTGTAATGGGGAAAGTGCTTTAAGTTTTAAGCATCAGGAGCTAGTACAAGACAGTGTTAGGAAATATGCTGATGTCACCATGGGATTTTTTTGGTTACTTCTAACCTTAGTAAAGACATATGTCTTTTTTATTAGGAATTCATTCTATTTTCCTTGAGTGCTATTTTCTTTTGGTCTACCTTCTGTTTGTTATTGGATGCTGTTCTCTATTAAATTTGAATCAATTTTTAATTAAATTTTGCAGTTTCCCTCTTTGAGGTAACATTTTAGTGGAAAAGGTTGGGGTTTTTAATTTTAGTAAATTTAGATGATTTTTAATATGTAATTAGTTGAGCTGAAAGTTAGTGCAGCAGACCCTTAGAGCTTCTTTTAGAAGAATATCCTGCTTTATCTATCCTTTTGAATACACTGTGTTAGGTAGTACTTATGTGTTGCCCATGGTTTCTGCAGCCTGTCAAATCTTGCTTGTTCTTCCCTCACCCTCATTTTTTTTAAAATAAAATGGAATAAAGACAATCCCTCTTTTTTGGGGAAACAAAGTTTTCTTTTTTTTTTCCCATGGGTATGGAGTTTTTCATTTCTTTTAGAGAAGAGCAGCTTCTGCTGACTAGCTTCAGGTTCTGCCTCCCACCAACGTGTTGGAGCCAGTTACTTACCTCCAAGTCTATTGCTGCTATATGTGTGTAGGGGGAGTCTGTGGGACAGTGCTGTGTTGTGATGGCATTGGTTTGCTGTCCGATGACACTTCAGTTCTTGAAAGTATCTCATCCTGATTTGTGGAAGAGGGTTCCTGTGTATTTATGCAAAGCGGTGGTGTTTTATGACAAATATAACTCGGATTAGTTTAACTTTGTTACACAGATGCAAAAATGTCTGATTTTCTGCAGTTAAGTCTTTTTTCCCCAGATGCATTCAGGTATAGTATTATTCTCTGATAATTTAAAAACATAACTGGTACTTGAATAACTGTGTGGAAGTTCTCTTACTGAAGTTTCTTGGTGTTGCAGGGGCTTGAGTAACTTTCTCACATGACAGAACAATGTTAGTTTGATTTCTATACAGAAACAAAGTTGGAAAGTTTTGCAGTGTGTACTTCTTTTATAAAATGAAAGAGAAACAAAATCATAATAGCAACTTTGACATCTGTCAGAACAAAGCTTCATGAGTATTAAATATTCTTGTTAGAACAGCAAGATTCTGCTATAATGGGAATTCCATTTGTACCATTTTTCTAGCTGTTTGTTTGCTATTGTTAGGGTATTAGCAGTTATCTTTTTTTATAGAAGACAAACCATGTTTTGCCATTAGATTTTTGCAAGCTTAAAATTATAATTATGTCTACTTTTCAGTAACATAAAGTAAAATTACAGAAATTTGTTTTCTTTAAACATATTTTTGCAGAGCATTATTAGCCTGAAATGGCTTGTAAACTATGAATTCATGGAGGGAAAATGTACCACTGCGTAGGAGTGAATTGGAGCTGGAGATATTTGAGACATTTCTGACTATGATTCATTATTTCTTTGTCTGGTTTGGTGAGCTGAGAGCAGACTGTGACTTGTACCTTTGATCATATGTATCTTGTATGTGCAAACATTTGAACAGCAAATTTGGCCACTAACTAGATTGTAATTTTTTTTTTTCCTTCAGTGCTAAATTTGAGCTTATTAAAGTAGGGATATCAGTGGGCAACTCTGTGTCCATGGATCATTCAAGGACAGTACTTCTGAACTATTGCTCCTGTCATGGGGCCTTTAAAACAAAAATGTACTTACAGAGATGCCTTTAAAGTAGGAGGCTGAGTATCTGTAGTCTGTATGGAGGTTACATTAAGCAGCTGAAGCTGGGCTTCCATTTTCAGCAGTAGATGTACTGTTGTAAGTTTGATTTCTTTTCCCTCACCTCCATTTCAGTTTATCCTCTAAAGGCGTGGTTCCCTGTATTTTCTCTCCCCTTCATCCTTTCAGCTCCAAGCAAGCCCTTTGTAACCTCTCCTCCCCACTTCATTTTCTTCTGTTCTCTTGTCTTTTTCGGTCTCCCCTTGAATTAACTCTAAAGTAAACACTACTGTTGTTTACAAAGTCCTGTACTACTGAAGAATTGAAGATGGATTTTGCTCTGCTAATCATTGCTAAAGAAACATTTGTAATGAGTTGAGAGTGGTCTGATGGTGATACGCTGCAAAGGTATGCAAAACTTTGTCTCTGCTGTGAGCAGTAAAATGTTACCCGATCCACAGCTGGGACTTTTAAGTGCTACACTACTTTAATATGGAAGGCTTCTTGTTGCTTTATGTGAAGGTGATCACATTCAGAGCTTTAGCTGAAATTGAAGCAGCCACCTTGGAATTCTTTGTTTAAAAATAGGTGACGTAACTATTGCTGCAAATGAGATAATCTAATATAGACCTTACATCAACATGATTACATATAAAGACCCTTCTCCTGCAAAATCAAACTAAGCTGAATATGCTCCCATGCAGTGCTTCTAACCCTTTGTTTTGAAAACATTTGTTGCTCCTTTCACCCTGCTAGACTAAGGGAGATGCCTTGTTATCTTTTGAGGCATATCTTCCTTTGCATGAAAAACCTTTCAATTTACTGACCTGTCTCTATGCTTGAAAAGCACTGCCATAGGCTACACCTACTTTTCAAGAGTATGCAGTCATTCACATGACAAAACTGTCTTTGCCGATACCCTGAAGGGCTGGTAATTCTGCAAAGAGGCTAAAATATTTGGCAAGATTTTTGCCAGCAATTCAGTGCTTTTCAGCCAAGAAGAGCACATGTACTATATCCAGTTTTCCGGTTTGATCCGCTGATTTGGTTGTAGCTAATTTTCTGAATCATTTGTGTGCTTTGTTGTTTTGCTGCTATTCTTGAAAGCACACTTGCAAGTTTTGGTGTAGAAGTTTTGAGGAACTGAGCAGAAAGATCAACTTCAAATTCTTAGCTTGCTGCTGCACAGGGAGAAGTGATAGCAAGAGAAAAGTCACTAATGCATGTGGAGAGCATAGGTACAAGCTCCTGGGCTTTCACTTCCTCTAGCTTTCCATTTCTGATTCCTGTGCTAAAGAGGGCATAACTTCTGGGGTGATAAGTAAAAGAAAAGGAGGAATCTAAAGTTGCATGATTTTTTTTTCTTCTGTTTTGTTGGGTTTTTTTGTTAAAAAGTCACCTATGTTGGTTGTTCTGCAGTCTTTTGTACCCTGTTAGGATAAGCTGTACTTATTCCACCTCATGGGTAAATACTACTAGTCTTTTTCTTCTTACAGCTAGTGGGCTTTGTGGCTGTTTGTCTAGCATTGTGGTGCAAATGGTGAAATTCAAAGGTCTGACTAGCAGCTAGTTCTTGAATAGCGTAAAGTAGAAAAAGTGAGAAGAGACTTGCAGTCTGATGTAATGCAATGACTCTGCATTATTGTGGTTTTGTGCTCACAAGACATTTGAGTCAGCATAGCAATGTATGATCAGTAAGATGCTGCTTTGTTTCCTGTGGATGGTTTTATTTCCTCTTATGTAGGGAATTTTGACTTAAACATCGAACTCGGTCTATAAAGCTAAAATATTCCTAAAACATCTTCACTGACTGCTGTTGCTGTTGACGTAAAGAATATATAAGTGATATGGGAGTATTAATTAGCAGAACTGATCTTTTCTGATTATGATAGGCTGTTATTGCCTACAGTAATATCATATTTTTAAACTGTGTGACTTCTCAGTTAAAAACGTTCTTGCATCAAAACAGTTAGTTATAGTGACTTTCTAAAATCATTACCGGCAGTTCTCACAAGAGAAGGTGTTGAAATATAGCAGTTGATAGACAGGCAGAAAATACCTTTTTGGGAGGGATTTATTGTAGTGAAACTTACAATGCTTTTACCCCAAAAATGCAAAGATGGATGCATTAAGAGATTTCTGAATGTTTTCTAATGATTTTATTTTTGGTGGTCTTATGACTATTGTATCTGTGTTGTTCTGCAGCTCACATAAGCATTAGGAGGCTAGAGTGTTATTAAATATGAGGTATCTCCTGACCTTTCAGAAAAGGCTGATATGCCATTACGAGAGTTCTAAATCAGATCTGCTGAGTTCTTGTAATAAGATGCCAAAGACTCTTCACTTTTTTCTCTTCCCCATAGAGTCTCAAGAGTATTGTAACTTGATTTATACTTTTGTTTTCTCTTCTTCCAAGTCAAGAAACTTAATTAAGCAGCTTAAGCTCTATACAGGCTGCAAATGGAACTTCTCTGATATATTTTATGATGGATACCTCTAACATAGCCTACTGAACTTGGTATGTTCTTCAAAAGAAAAATATATGGAGGGTTGGTATAGTCAGTTCCCTGGGTGAGACCAAAGTGCTTTATATATTGTCTATATGTGAAGATGTATCTGTGTCTAAACTATCACTGCAGCTTTCAAACTGTCCATTAGTGCTCGGATTGGAAGTAGATGGACTACCCAGCTGTGAGTAAAGGTAACCTTTTGATTCAGGACATGACACTTCTGTTTCCATACATAGTAGTTGTGCTCTCTGCTTCCAGTCTAAGAGGTCACCATGCCCAACAATGTATACTGCAACAAATTCTGTGCCCTTGTGACAGGGGTACAGAAATGATGCCGTGGGTTATTTGCAGTCTGAGGAATTGCTGCTGCCAAAATTCTGGGATGACTGTCTAAAGTTTTGTTTTCTCAGACTTGTCAGCTGCAACAGTTGAGGCACACTGATAATCAGTGTGAACTAACTCAGTTTGAATACTTGCAAAACCATCATGAAGATTTGACCAAAATTATCAAACTAGCAATTCAAGAGACAGATTTTTTTTTTTTAATCTACATCATCCTCTCTGCATTATCAGTTCAAATACCTGCAGCAGGCAGAGCTTTGCAGCTCTCTGTGCTTTTATGATCAGCTAACTGTCCACATGTTTCTGAGTGCAGATTGTTTGGGTTAAAGGCACAAATTAGTTTGCATTCTGAGTGTAATGGTGGTGGATGGGGAGGGGAGGGAAGAAACCTAGAATGCAGAATTTGTGATGAGAATCCTGCAAGCTGAATAAACTGGATTTAGAGATCCCATCTATCTAATATCAGCTGAAATTGGTTTATATTGCTGGATTTGCTTCTGCTAATGTCTTTCAAAAACTTTCTAATGAATGAGTAGTAGTGTGGTAAAAGCAGGACATGAGCAGTAGAATTTTTAGGTAATAATCAGTTTTTCATGTACCTGAAATACTGCTCCACTCATGTTCTTTCTCCTTTTTCCTCCCTTTGTGCTCTGATGCTCCACTATACAATATTCAGTAATAGTTGGAAGTAGTAATATGGGAATACTGAAATACTAGCCTCTCAGCTAGTGGTGACAAATATGTTGTTGACCTTCTTGTAATCCTCCTCAGAATTCATTTCAAGTTTACCTGAAAGCATCAGGACTTTAAATATTTAAAAGTAAGTTCTAATGGAAGAATTCATGAAGCATGGTTTTCTATGACTTTATCTTGCTCTCCTTTATAACAAAATGTCAGCTTTCTTCCTGTCACTAATAAATGTTTCTGTGCTGTCTCTACCTCTTTCCTTTGTTTGCTTCCATTATCTCCTAAATATACTTGATGCAGAACCATCCAAATATCACCAGGTAAGTATGCATTTTGTCTGGCTGGTAAGTGCTGGCTGGAAAGCTAGTAAGCCAAATAGAATAGGTTACTTATGGGTTCATACTAGACACTCTTCACTACTTTGGATTTCTTTCCTGGCAAACTGGTTTTGTGAGTCTTGTAGAAATTAAGTATTATTGAGACCTCTGGACCACTGCTAAATTTGGTTAAAATTGACCATTGAACTTAAACATTACTAGAGAAGGATAACAAACAGATGAAGAGGCAGTATGATTGCACAGGTCTTATTTCTGTAGGAATCCAGGCCAACAGTTGTAATGTTTCAAACAGTGTTCTTGTTGGAGTTCAAAATAGTCTTTGTCTTCCTGTTCCTAACACCTCTGATGATGGTTGGTATCTCTTGGTCTCAGTTTGATTAGATTACTAGCTGGTTTGAGGTAGGGATTCCAGTTTTTTTTTTTTTTTGTGAAGTACTTGGCATCTGTCATAGAACATAAAGGCATTCCTGTCTTTACAACTTATATTTTTCCTGCTTCCCTTGGAGAACATGATTAATCATTTTATTTGTGCCGGGAGTTACAGAATTGTTGAGGTTGGAAGAGACCTCTGGAGATCGCCCAGTCCAACCCCTTCTCCTACTCAATGCAGATCACAGAACCTTGTCCAGTCAGGTTTGAATACTTCTGAGGATGGAGGCTTCTCATTCTTTGGGTAACCTGTTCCAGTGTTTGATGACCCTCAGAGTAAAAAAGATTTTTTTTTTTTTTCCCCCCACCTATGTTTAAGTAGAATTTTCTGTATTTTGATTTGTCCCCATTGCCTCATATCATTGCACTAGGTACCACTGTGTAGAGCCTGGCTCTGTTTTCTTTACTCTCCCCCATCAGGTATTTATACACTGTGATAAGATCCCCTGCCCCCAGGCCTTCTCTTTCCCAGACTAAACAATTCCAGCTTTCTCAGCCTCTTCTCATATGGCAGATGCTGCAAGCCTTTAACCATCTTTGCTGGACTTGCTCCAGTATGTCCTCAGCTCTCTTCTACTAGGGAGCCTAAAACTGAATGAACCTGCAAACCATAATGTGCAGCAGGGACATGGTGCCAGGCAACAGTCTACCGTGAATCCATAGGCATCTATTAGATATGGGAGAGCGTCCTACTAGTTTGTCTTGTAATGCTCAGTCATGTATGGTCTGTGTACATTTTGCCAATGATTACCTTGGGACTCATGTCATGTACATTTTGCCAATGATTACCTTGGGACTTCTTATAAGAACATAGAGTTCGTATTTGGTTCTGAAGACCAGCTTCCAGGCTTGTATAAGGTATTTCAGATGGTAGTAGTAGGGTAGGAGAGGATTAGTTGAAAGAGCATCAATGCAGAGAATGGGGTTTACTTTTAAGTGTGTATATACGTACATATATACATAAAAAGTTTGCCTAACTGGTGATTGATAAATGAATGGATAAAAATAAAAAGTTACATGATTTAGCTTCTAAAGCAAAGGCAAGAGATTTCTTCTGGTTTGTTTCATTTTGATCATCATTTATTTGCACAGATATGTCTTGAGGAGATGTCAAATGGGGCTTAAACTGTATGCGAGGCACAGTAGTTAGACTTACGGCAGTTATGGAAATCTTATGACTGGGAGACAGAAGATAATGTTTCCAATTTCAGTTGAGAATTCTGATTTACTTTAGCAGGCTTTTCCCCCTCTGAAATCTTCTACCCTTTTGCCTGCTTTTTGCTTCAAGAGTGGTTAATGGTAAAGAATTCAAATTCAAGAATGGTTCTGGTAAAACTGAATATTTGTAGACTGCCTTTTGCTGTCAGGCAAATCTTGCTGCTGTACAAACTCACTCTGTGTGTTGTTGACTTTTGTTCCAAAAACCATGTCAACTGTTTTGCTATATCCTCTGTAAGCTTTTAAGTTCACTCAGCTGAATATATCTTATTTAGCAACTGAAATCTCTGACAGCTTGTCATGAGTAAAAGGTCTTATTTCCTCCTTTTTTTCAAATAGGAAAAGAAGTTAACTAGCAGAAGGATGTTGCAAGTTAGAGAAAATAGTCATGATCGTTGCCTTAGTAACACTTAAGTCATTTGCCAGGAATCTCTCAGTACATGGACAACTCTTCTCTGTTAGACCTAAGTGGCAAGTGATTCTTCTTCTTTGGAAGCCTTATGAAAGTAAGAATTCTCTTAAATGCGTTAAGATTATTTTCGACGCAGGGTTGTAACAGTTATTAATACCTCCTTCACATTCGTTCTTCGACAAGATCTTTTGAATTTATTGTTAGCTACCTTTAGTTTTTCCTTAATAAGGACTCCTGAAATCCTAGCCTTGGTTTGTCTAGTATTTCACTAGTATCACTCATATGGCATTATACTAAATTAATAACTAGAACATTGCCATGCTATAGTAATGAAGCAAACTGAGTGCCTCAGCACTGTAATGCTGTCTGTTACTTGATTCTCTGAGCCATGTATTTTGCTTTTCTACTTACTATCTTTCTGTTGCCTTTTTAAGCATCAGAAGCTATCCATCAACCTATAGGTATCCTGTTATAAAATTAAAACCTGTGGCAATGGAAAGTTTGTAGCAAACTTCCCTTTTGACTTTAACCGAGGGCATGCCATGACTCAAGTGCAAAACCCATAGTCCTTCGCAGGTATTCCTTTGCTGTTTCAGACCAGGAGAGAACCTACTAGTAGACCGCACAGTAGAGTGGGCCTGGCAACAACTGGGACCATATTCACCAAATAAGTCTAACTGTCCAACATGTTTTGAAGTGTTTCATGAGTAACGGGAGACAGAGGCTCTGTGTTAGATTCCAAAACTTGTCCTGGTGGTTGTCATCAGAGTTGTTAAGAAAATACGGAATATGCTTGATCAAACGAAGCGGAGTATTCCAGGCAGAGAATTAACTGAGCTTTTTAAATGTGGAAGCTGTGCCATTTCTTTTTCTCTGACCTTAAGCACGTGGGAAAGAAGATAGTTTCTAAGCAAAGGGAAAAGGAAATTATCTCATATTTATTAAATCCTTTTCCTATCAGGAAGTATGCATCAGGATTATATGCTTGGCAAGCAAGAGTACATATTTTGGCACATACTTCTCTCTTTGTAACTTTAACAGCCTGCCAACATTGCAGGCAACACCAGCAGCAGTCTGTGTCCCAGACAGTTTTGATTATAAATTCCAGTGCCTGCAGCGGGGGAGGACGCTCCATGGGGATGGGTACTATTTGGTCTCCTTGGCTCCTTTTCCTTCCCTAGTATACTGGCGAAAGAGAGGGTGAGGAATAGCTAGAGAAGGCAAGAAGATGGTCATGCTGGTAGTAACCCTCTCTGCATCCTAGTTAAATATCCTGTGAATATTGCCTAAATTTGAGGATGTTCCAGGCTTGTTGTGATGGAACCAATGGTCTGCAATCTAATTCTATCTGAAAGATCTTCTATAAACCATTGTTTGAGTGCACTAGCCTCCAGAATTACAAATGGCATTGCCTACACAGTCGCTCCAGAAATTTTGTACGCAGTCTTTTCTTGCTTATTAAATGCAAAGTTGATCGTTATTTCCAATTTTTAAGTATATAGCTAAATCTTTTGTAAAGTTGTTCTTAGGGCCAAACCGTGTTGTGAACTTCAGTCCTCAGTCAGTGATCAGATCTGCATTGATAACTGTGCCATTGGACGCGACAGTGGCTTCCCCGTTTGCACAAGAGCAGGGGCAAAAATAGTTGAGCATAGTTATGTTTTCTGTTAAGACTTTGTGTGACAGTGATGACCATGCTATTAAAATACTTCATTTAAAATATCTGAGCTAAAACTGCTGAAGTGTGAAGAGGGACAAATGATGAGAGTAGATGCACTTGTATGGGAAAGATTGTGAGGAAAAGACTGGATGTCCAGTATCTTCTTTTTTTTGTTTTCAAGAAGAGTTTAGCACCTTTTCTTATGCATGGTGGGGTTTTTTTTGTTGGTTTGGTTTTTTTTTTTAGAAACTCCAAATTGTTACTATAAATGTGTTTAAGGTAGCTAAAGTGTTACATTAACACAGTTTGAGTATTTTATGTAAAATTGTTGTTCTTCTAAATCATTTTATAGAATACAGTTCTGAAATTTTATGGGAACATTCCATCTACAAATTCATTCCACAGAATGATGATAAAATGTATATGAAGAGTACCATGTCTTTTCGTGTCTTTCCAACTTATGTCTTCAAGCAAACTTTATTGTATTTAAAACTTTAAAATGTGTAAAGCTTGCATCTTAAAATCTAGTACATTCCCTTTAATGTTAAAGTTAATTCTTTGGGGGACTGGAGACAAATATATAAGGAATATTTTGAATAACTTGTTTGACTGTAAACTGCTTTTATGGAGCAGTTAAATACATATTCTGGTTTTGGTTAAAATGTGATATTTTTGTTTTGTGTTTTTTAAGAAAGATTTTTAAAGCTAGTCAGTTTTCTCAAATACTAAGGAGGTATATAAGTTTCCATTTTATGTTAAGATGCTATTCAAAACCTCTCTCTTTAATTTCATGTAAGCTATGTATTGTGGTATATTTTTGTGGCATGTAAATTCCCTATCTACATATTTAGTCATGTGAAGTGTCTGACAGTAACAAATTGTTGGTGCTCTTAGCTCAGTTTTATCACATATCTGTTAGTCTGCGGTTTGATCTCAAATATAGATTATTTTTTTTAAGTCTGCAACAAGGAAAGCTGAAGCTACAAAGAGTAAAAATTTGGTTACTGTGCATATAGAAGCTACTCTCCATAATTCAAAGGAATTGGATAAGCACAACAATGTATTTGTTTTTCTTCAAGGGAGCGCTGAAGTGCTGCCAATAAAAGGACTGTTGAAATAACTGTAGAGTCTTCCATAGTTTCAGTTATATCTACCACATGCAAAGTGTTTCGTATCTTATTAGAATCAAGGTATTGAACACGACTTAGTCATGAAGATAAAGGAGGGTTGTTTTTTTTATCTGGTGTGAAGTCTGAAAATTGAATTTATAACATCACTAATGGGTCTATGCTGCTTCCTGAAGATATTTGTAAGACTAGATTTCTCTGTACAGAGATCCAAAAAGTGGATTCCCAAAGCCAGTACCACAGCTTGTAAAGCTTGATCTTTACCTCTAGATATCTCTCTTGAGTCAAGGATCCTGAATCTCATTTCTGAGGACTTGGTATTTCACAAGAGATTGTAGCCATAGACAAGACAAAAAATACATTACTGCTTGCCTTAACCGTATCGTATAGTTCATTCATTAAGTTGGTATTAATTAGCAGAAAAGGGTTATTGTTGATTTTGCAGATTAAGTCTCTATTGTCTTTATAACATAAAAACCAACAGAAAGGTTTGATTACTTGTTATAATTCCTTTGGCAGCCGTTCTCACTTAGGAAACTTCCACCACCGTACACACTTTCCCTGTATGCCTCCTTTCCCTTACCACATAAGAGACTGCTGCTTCAACTTTCTCCATACGTCCTACGAAGACAGAGATATTGTCCCTTGTTTATTTTAGTTAGCTGTTTAGGTGGCTTCTCCCTAAACCAGGTATGTAAAATAGTTCATTTTAGACATCAGCTGGGGAGATGCATCTTAAACCAAAATCGTAATGAGTAATTGTAACCTTACTAGATGGTACCTAACATCCTTCTTCCAGGTATGGAACTGGTGTTCATTCAATTTGTTAAATTTTAACTTGGTTAGGAATGGGCACACTTGATGTGCATTACAATGCGAAGTTGAATGAAAGAGCATTGTAAACTTTTTTTAGGGGTATCAGATGGTGTAAGACTTAACTGGATGGATGTCATAGTTTAAAAAATGGTGCTATCTTACCTACCAGTGCAATCATATACCTGTTTGGTATTCCTGAATGAAAGTAACAATGCTTCTTACTTTAATAAGAAACAAAAATAACTCTTTGAAATAACTATTGGAAATATGTTATGCCTATGGCACAGTTCTGACTAAAGAGCAAAGCTCTTAATGACTGACAGATTGTGGAGAATACTTTTTAAACACTTAAGTGAGCCTATGGCTGAGAAGTCCTGGCAAGTTACAGATACTGCAGATACCAAGAGCAGTATTGAAGGGAAGATGCAGATGTCATACAATAGTTCCTAAAATTTATATAGCTTGAGTCTGTGTAAAACGCAGGTAGCTGATAGCAGCAGTTCAGTTAAGCGTAGCTGTAAACAGAGGGACAGCTGTAAAGGGATGAAGAATTTATAGTATAGCTTTGTAGAGTAATTGCAAGCTTAATGCAGAAGAATGTCTCCCGAGGCACTTCAGGAGGTTCCAGTGAAATAATTCACTGTAATAATTTAGCTGTAGTTGGAAACAAACTCATTTCTTTTTGTTTTGTTTCAGTAGTAGTGTTAGCCTGATTTCTTCCTCTACCCACCCTCATCCCCCGAAAAATGAAGTTCAACTGAAATGCTTAGTTTAAATTAAACCCCTGTGAGAACTGATAGGAATGATTGCACAAAAGTTTGCCAAACAGCTGCTTTTTTTTTTTTTTTACCAAAAGTTAATGTTGGGGCAAAGTAATAGTTTTAATGTTTTTGGAAGGAGAAGGTATAGACCAAGATTGCCTTCGTTATATGCTTTGCTTAACTGTCTTTTGTCACAGAATTGATATGTAGGGTGGGGGGCTGATAAGGGCAGCAAAACCGCAGCCTAAAACAGAAGGATGAGATTCTCTGGGTGGAGGCTCTGTGCTTTGCCTGCTTTGGCACAAGATCTGCTTGAATGGCTCAGGGTGCTGACGCTGAGCAAGGTCTGCAGCACACTTCTATGCCTGTGCATCTCGCCCCATCCTGTACTGGCATTTATTAGCTCCCTGTTGTGAGAGGCAGAGGCAAGCTAGAGTGAAGCTTGATTCTTGCAGTATCCTTACCTCTATTTCTGTTCTCCTGGCTGCAAACCAGGCAGATTTCTGGGAAACTGTCAAAGGTTGGAAATTTGGACAGAGAGGGACCAGGAGCACAGTATGAGGGCAGTGGGACTGGGGTTACTGTGCAATGAGGCTGGGGAAGTCACTGGGGCTCCTAAGCTATGGGAGGAAGGATGGAAGTGGGAGCTAGTGCTGCTGCTGCAGCAAAAATGAATTGGACTGGAAAAAGTTAGTCTTGCCAGTTAGTCTTGCCAGTACTGCTGAGAAGCCTTGAATTTGCGCTGCTCTGTCCCTAAACTTTCAAATGAATTAAATGGTTAATGGGCTTACTCAGTCACGTGACTGGTGCCTTTTAACAGAATAGACAGTATCAGCTATGTTTAAAAGTGTCTTTGTGATTTGCTTTTGAAAATACATTCATAATAGGTGATACCATGCATCTCCTCTGATAGCCTCGCTTTTCTTCAAAATGTTTCCCTTTAATTATTTGGCATATCAAGATGCTAGAAGTAGGAGAAAACGTTGAAGGAATCTTGAAAAGCTTTAGTCTTTCAATAACATATACAAAACTTAAAGCTAAGGTAATTTGAGAAATGTGGTGCTTGACCTGTGATAACTGATCTAACTTGCTGTTGGAATCGGATGAACTAGCCAAACCAGTAAATCCACTGTGTAGAAAACAGTATTCTGGAAAAAGACCTTCTCCAACAAATACTTTATAAATCAAATAAATATGTTACCTAGCATGAAAGTCTTTAGTTTCTTGGAGGAAAGAAAAAAAAAGTCAATGCAGAATAACTATGTTAATACAGAATAAAGATGGTTGTGTCATGACAATAGGAAACTTTTTATTACTAAAAATTTCACTTGTCAAATTTAATTCTTCCTAATATTTCTGGAGGTATTAAATGTTCACCTTTAAAACAGTTTTCTACTTGTTCTATAGTACAACCATTTGAAGAGAATTTATCATTAGTATTTGTTGTGCCTGTTGTGGTGAATGGAGTTCAATCCAGTTGGCGGCCGGTCACGAGCGGTGTTCCCCAGGGCTCAGTTTTGGGGCCGGTCTTGTTCAATATCTTTATCAATGATCTAGATGAGGGGATCGAGTGCACCCTCAGTAAGTTTGCAGACAACACCAAGTTGGGTGGGAGTGTTGATGTGCTCGAGGGTAGGAAGGCTCTGCAGAGGGACCTGGACAGGCTGGATCGATGGGCCGAGGCCAA
>NW_008795490.1:12489719-12507510 GCF_000699145.1 Aptenodytes forsteri
GCTGCCCAGGGAAGTGGTTGAGTCCCCATCCCTGGAGGTATTTAAAAGACGTGTGGATGTGGTGCTTAGGGACATGGTTTAGTGGTGGACTTGGCAGTGTTAGGTAAACAGTTGGACTCGATGATCTTAAAGGTCTTTTCCAACTTAAACGATTCTGTGATGTCAGTCTTGGGGTTGCCCTGACAATGAGTTCTGAAATGATCAAATACATCCACTGTAACATTTAATGCATGTAGTGCCACTGAAAGATATTTCTCAGTTTCAGCATTACAGTATATGTCAAACTGGAAGTGATTATATACTTACACTATATTCCAAAGGCAGCCTCAGTTTAGAGATACTGAAAATTCAGTCATTGCAAAGTAAGGTGCTATGTGTTCCAGGATAAAATAAGTTTTCGTTGAAAATTTTACTTCTGTGGAATAACTTTCTCATTGTCCTGTGGAGTCTGGTGAAAACAGTTGCATTGCGTCTGTTAGAATTTTGAAAAGTAGACTAGGAGAATCTATCTTATTTTCAATATGGGTCTAGCCAATTTCTTTCTTTTTTCCTTATAGTGAGTATTCCTTTAATTATTCTGAAAACTTCCTTTCTTTTTTCCTTATAGTAAGTATTCCTTTAATTATTCTGAAAACTTCAGAAATACCCATCATTTTAAATAGACATTGAAACAGATCTAGTTTAACAGTCAGTAGGAAACTGAATTCTTCATAGTTGCCTAGGGCAATCCTAAAGTAGCACTGCTGTTGAAGTGACAGTAAACTTCTGTGCCCTGTGAGTTCACACAAAAATTTTTGTCTGGGTGAGAATCCAGGAGTTGCACATCCTTTCTCAGAAGGAGAGGGAAGCATCAGCAGTACCTAATGGGTGGGAGTGCCGAGTGCAGTGGATCCACATGGACCCACCATGCCTTTGCTGAGCCTCAGGATGATGCTGTGATGCCCCTATTACTAGTGGGGATTCAGGTGACCATGTTTGCCCTTGTGATAGCCTGATATTGATAATTAACTCGAAGGGGAGCCACTTCTAGGCTGCCAGAAGCTACATTTGCTGTAGTTGCGGACTGGCTGGGACCACGTTGTTGCTCAAGGGGTAAAGTGGAGTTAATTAGTTAGGGTTTTATATGTCTTATGTAAATATGTTTATCTTATGCTTAAGTCCACAGAGACATTTCTGAAAAACAACATTACATCTCAGATTTAATTCTGAAACTCAAGACTTCTGTAAAAGTGACAACTGGCAGTTTCTGGGAGTTTATAGATAATCTATATTAAATATCTGTATAAGGTGTATATAGTGAGGTACACAGTCTGGCTGCCATCAGCACTTTCTGACAGGAAACAACTTGTAGATCAGGGAGGTAGCAGGGGCATGAACTTAAGCTAACAAACAAACAACCAAAACCCACCTTTTTTTGAAGAGAAGCCTGATAGCCTAATTTTGTGAATGAGATTGCTGGGGTGGATTTTTGTGTTGCTTTGTCTTGTTCAGAATTTACATCTATTAATTGACAAGTGACAGAATTACATTTTCACTATATGAGTCTCAGATATGAGTGTTTCTGAATTAGATTAAAACCATGGCAAAGACTTGGTGTATTTGCTAGATTCTAACCATGGCAAAGACTTGGTGTATTTGCTAGTGTTTGCTTATTGAAGCACTAGTGTGTCTGACCTAATTGGGTAGTAAATCCCAGCTTTTGTTCTCAGCCTTTTCTGAGTGCTCGGCAGACTTTAAAACTGAATGCTGCATGAAAAATTGCTTCTCATAGACTCCTTTGGAAAATTCAACAATAGTAACCTTTAGAGCCTCAAAAGGTTTCCTGTAAAGTATTGGCTTGAATTAAGGTTACTTTAGTTCCTTCAGGTAGTTGTGGTGCTGCTCTATTGCTTTACAGTTTTGACACCTAAAAGTTGAATGGTATAGTGATTTGTAGCCTAGTGAGAAAGTAAGCAGGAGTTTTGCTATATTGGTCTTTTTTTGCTTATAAAGAAATAATTCAAAGTATATAATTTTCAGTTAACTGGAAAAAGTCATGTTTCATGATATCAAACACTCCTAGATAAACACTATGCTCTTGATACCAGTTTTGATGTGTGTATATACTTTCTTAGGCATCTCTGATACACTGTGGATTTCTTATGGAAGTCACTTATTAACTTTCATTGTGAAAGCAGTTGCATTCAAAGCAGGTTTTCTTCAAGCAGCCAAAAATTCACAAGACAAGAAATACCTAAGCATCTGTCTAGTACATTGGCTCTATTAATTAACTGGAGTGCATTGTATTAAGTGATTGAGTGTCTGTGTGGACAATTAATTATACTCTGACTCATAGGCAAATCTTATTGCAATAAACAAGAAACTTCCTCTGATTTGTCTGGGAATCTTTTCTGGTGAAGTTAGAGAAATACCTAATCTCTGTACGTTGTGAGAATTGCATTGCTGTTTTGGTCAGGTACAGTGCGGAACAGAGCATAATACAAACCAGAGAGCGTTCCAAATTGTCAGCATCTGCAGTTCTTCTGCAGTTTTTCTCCAGATACATGTGTGGGGCTTTGGCAGGATGTACAGTGACATCTGCCATGTCTCCCATGTAGGTTACCCCGTAGCATCATACCGCTGCCAAAAGGATGGGTGGATAAGGCTTCTGTAGTTTGCCAAGGACCTTCAATGGCTGAGTGCTCACAGTGATGCTTGTTTAGATGGGTTTCTTTTTAAACTTAGTGGTAGACCACTTCTACATTTATCTGCATATCCTGACTGAAAATGTTAACACTGGAAATTTGGACTTTTTTTAACCACTATTTTTAATTATATACTCTTTTTAAGATGGAAGAGATGAGAGAACTTTAAGGAGCAGGGTATTGTGCAGGAGTTCTGCATATGGCACAAAAAAAAGGCAGGATTCAATGAGTCACTCTATGTGAAATTTTTTTTTTTCCAACCATTCCATTTCAACAATTATCAGTTGAAAAATCTTACAAAGCTTTAGGATTTATAATAATCTGAATGATTTTCTGACCAATCTTTATTATAATATAAATTTGTATGATATCTGGTGTAGGAGGATATTTCCTGAGGAATCATAGAATCATAGAATAGTTTGGGTTGGAAGGGACCTCTAAAGGTCATCTAGTCCAACCCCCCTGCTGTGGGCAGGGGCATCTTCAACTAGATCAGGTTGCTCAGAGCCCCGTCCAACCTGACCTTGAATGTTTCCAGGGATGGGGCATCCACCACCTCTCTGGGCAACCTGTTCCAGTGCCTCGCCACCCTCAGCGTAAGAAAAATCTCTTCCTTCTATCTAGTCTAAATCTACCCCCCTTTAGTTTAAAGCCATTCCCCCTTGTCCTGTCGCAACAGGCCCTGCTCAAAAGTCTGCTGCCATCTTTTTTATAAGCCCCCTTTAAGTCCTGATAGGCTGCAATAAGGTCTCCCCGAAGCCTTCTCTTCTCTAGGCTGAACAACCCCAACTCTCTCAGCCTTTCTTTGGCTGATTGAGAGAGATAAGACTATAGTATACATACGTGTGTGCAAACATTAAAAAAAAGTGTGTATGCATGTGTTTCTTGTGTGTGTAGCTTCTGTGGAACTCCTCAGTCTGTTAGTAACTACTAATACATAATGACGAGTCTTGGATTAGCAATGTTTGGATCTCTTAGTGCTATCTCATAGATGTTACTGGTACTACTTGCATGACTTCATTAACCTGACTGTGTGAGTAGGGCTTGTTAAATGCATGCAGGTGTATTGGTCTGACTGCTATTTTGCAACTCCTGATTGTTGCAGAGCCTCATAGCTCTGAAGCCTTAGTGTACCTTCTGCAGCTCCAAACAACTCCTACACTTCCAATGGCAGCTATGCTTTCGGTCTCTCAGCACGAACAGCTATGCTGCCTGTATCGGAGGACCTGTCAGCTACTATGATGATATCAAGATGACATTTTCTTCCATGAGCACCTGATTTGAACAAGATATTATTACTGTAATTTAATATTAAAATTTGAAGTTGTAATTAGCCTACTTTCTGTGTGAGCATGTGTTGAAGTAAACACTAGAACTATTGCTTGAAGGCTTTCCTTTGTTTCTCCTGTGAAAATAGTATGAAAGACCACGAGACTTCTAGATTTATCCTATGGATAATCAGAGGAAAGCAACTTGTTTGTTCACAAACTTTCCAGCAGCTCTGTAATGGATCTCTCGTGGCTGATACATGTGACTATGTTGCTCGTAAATTGACCATGCTTGAGTGCACTGATGATAAAATAAATGAGTGGATTATTTTTCACAATAGGCTGTTATGACTGACAGTGATTAAATTATGAGAGAATGCAGAACGCATTCTTTGAGTGGCTACGAAGAGAGTTGTCTGTTCAAAGCAGCAGAGAAAGTACATTGTGTTTCTGTGTTCTTATTCTGAAAGAGTCAAGTGGTGCATAAAGGAGATGCTGAGCGCTACGACAGCAACATAAGTCGACAAAGTCCTAGTTTCAGTTTCGGTGAGTGTTAGGATGTTTGAATTGTTAGCTATTAAAGACTTGGAATAGGTTCCCTGGGTCATCAAGAATTGAAAGTAAACACATTACCTGTTTCAAGATCTTTGCAAGTGCCATTGAAAGGTTGGTTTGGTTTGTCCATCTTAATACTTTTTAGGGAAAGTGGCCCAAAATCTCATTCATTTGTTGTATGAAAAAACACTTAACTTATATTAAATATAATTAGTCCAGAAATTTCTACCCATTCATTTTTATATCAGAATTTCTCAATTAAATTGTTTACAATTTCTTTCCACTGTAGTGTTACTGTATAGTTCAGGTTTCCTCATCCAATGGTAGGGGAACACTGAAAGCTGTTGTAGCTTTTGCATTACAACAAACGAATGTAACGTGTGTTTATAACATGCTTTTCTTACTCTTATGGTAATATCACTTTTATTCAGAAGTAATGTGATACAGAATATTCTGTAAGTCAAACATTTAGAGGCTTCATTAAGAATTAACATTAATCACCTTAAAAGTCTTGAGCTATTTTGATATTTTTCTCTTCTTTGCACAAATAGAATTTATATTTTATTTTGGGTACTACAATATATGATCTTCTAATTAATGCTGATTGTTTGTGTGGTGACTAGTGGAAAAATAACATGACAGTTACCATTCATCCTTTATTTATAGGTTTTTACTGTGTTTTCCCATGAAACAGGGCAAATGGAGTTCTGCACAAAGTGGGAAAATACTGTAGTCTGTTAGTACAGAGTATTACATGAGCTAGGGAGTTGATATGGTTGGTTGATATATCAACCACCTAAGTTGGTTGATATGGTTCACCTAGAGTAATATTACTGGCACAGATGTGACTTAGTTTGTCTTCTCAGCAAGCATTTGTAAATCCTTTTCTTCTACTACCATGTCTATTTTTTTAACCTAAAGATGGGGAGAAGCAGAACAGTGCTTGCATGCATTTCTATGCAAAAATTGACTAAAACATGAAAAGGACTCTTCATGGGGAATCACTTTTCCAGTGTATTTTCTGTCAGAATGAATTAGCACATTATGTACAGCTCACTAACAGGTCTTTCTCTGCTGTTTTGTAGATGCTGTTTAAGTGTCAGGCTTAATGTGTTCAGTGAATTTCGTGTATTACTCTTTTCCCATACTGGATCTTGTGCAGACTGACACAAGATATCCCTCCTAAAATGACTGTTCCAATTTATGGGTTTATATTCACTTCAGACTTAACCAAATGATGTGGGTCATGAAAGTATGCAATACAGTGCTGGTTGCTGCTTGGGGTGAGCGTGCTAGGCCTGGCACAGCACTCCACGTGCTGTCTTGTTCTGTGTGTCAGCCTCCGTCCCCTCCTGACACTTGACTTTTCTGCTCCTGAAGCAAAAATGATGAAGCAAGAGGTAGGCTATGCTGTCCAGCACCTTGCCTTTCCCCTTTTCTTGTGTTCCTTAGAAGTAGCATTTGTGTGTGGCACTCCAGTGAAGTGCTGGAGCAGAGCTCTGTTGCGTGGAGAGGGGCTGTGCCAGCCTTCTGAAGGGTTGTGTTGGAGTCACTATCTCAGGGTACTGAGGTGACATGAATGGAGGAAGGGAATATAGCAAGAGAAAAGGAACACTCAACTAATTTTCTGTCTAAAATGTTTAATGTTATTGATAGATCTGGTGGTTTTGAAATATATTTTGATACAACTGTTGGGAAAGATTTAAATTGTATTGCACATTGCTAGGAAACAGGGACTAACCTGTGTGGTCATCTGCACTGTGTGGAGCACTAGAACAGCTAGGTTGTTGATTCTTTTAGCTGTAACTGTTTGATCTGCAAAAAACCCCAAGAAATCTTAACGGTAGTGAGAGGTTGAGAAAATACTAGCTTAAAATCAAGGGTTGTTGATGTTCAGTCTAAGTTCATCCTATAGTTACACATCTCCAATACAAAGGGAGTCAGTTGTTTGTGAAGTCCTCTGGGAAGATGGAACTACCATACACACTTGCTCGTGGAAAAAATTGTTCCTGTTTTACTCCTATGCTATTCAGCTGCAGAATTTGTATAAAAGGTGTCCTTGGAGGGTTCATGATCCTGAAGTAGCAAAACACACTGGATTTTCATGTGGGATTTGCATGAAGGGCACTACCTGGGAAATGAGTTAAGTTCTATTGAAACTCCACCCTGCTCATTGAGACACTTTCAGAATGGAGAATCTGGTTTGGTAATGGTCTGGTCATTATTTTTCCTTTCACATTTTGCCCGCTAAGAGTACGTATATGATTTCAAGTATGAAAAGAAATCCCTGTATTTAAGGAAAAATCTGTGGTGCTGCTCAATTTATTAAACTTATCTAAGCTTTGAATAAGATAATGCATATTAGAGCTGTGTTCTGTTAAAGTTTGGGTTAGAACAATACAGAGATTTGATAATGTATCCTGTAGGGATCAGAACTCTATCTTTTTTGGCATATGTAACTTCTTACTGGTGATATCTAGGTTAAAGCTAGGGAGCGTGTGTTATCCATATAGTAGTCATGCTTCTTGTTCATACTGGAAACAGATCTGTTGGCTCACTAAGGGCATCTTTTACTCAAGACTTTGAGTCAAAATACTCTTTATTTCTGCCTAGAATTAGTCTCATTGTCTGTTTGCTGATTACATATTCCTTAACCTTGTGAAATTACAAATATAATTGTGTAAGGGGAAAGAAGTTTGACAGAGCTTCTTTCCAGTGGCCACATCTACACTATTTTTGGATGTTTTTAGAATGTGTTTATTCTACAGTCAAAAATGTGACTGCATCTGCTATTGGTGTAGCTAGGTGAATTGGCTGAAATATCAAAAAAGCCGCAACTCGGGCTACTGGCCCCAAAATGTAACAGTTGTATCTGAGTTTTACAGTTCTTCCTTTATAACCATTGTTAGTTTCTGAAGTAGTTTGGGTATATACAGGCACGTACTTGCTACTTTGAGACACTGAGAAAGGCAGCTATGAGAACATACATTTTTCTAGAGATACATGATTTTAAAAAGGGACATTTTGGATAAGATATCCTTGGTTTTATTTTATTTTCAGCAGTACCATTTTTTTGAGAAATGGTTAGGTCAAGAAAAAAGTATGTAAAGTATTGCTGCTGTTCATTAGGTGCTAATCTAAATACGAGTTCATGTGCTGATGTGCGTGTTCAGAATCTTCTGTCTGAAGCTGTATGTAGTTTAGTTTGGGAACTAAATGCTTGTGAAGTATTGACATGAATATAGATATTTGGGCACAAAACTTAAATTCAGAAAAGTGGTAGCTCAAACTCCTGTTGGATACATCTGTACTAATAAGCCAACCCATGTCAAGCTTCTACCAAGCCTGGTAGAATCTATAAATACCCCATCTTCTTACCCTTCAAAATAGGGTGACAGGCTGTTAGTGCAGTGCCAGAGCTGTAAAGGACCAATGGAATTAACTGACAGGTGTGCAAGAGACTGGGGAGTAGGAGTAGGGAAAAGACCTTGCTGCTTTGTATACTCTAAGTGACCGTATATTAAAACACTACTAGCACTTCCAGCGTTGACAATTTTTAAAAGCATGCTGAAAAGTGGAGAGAAGAAAACTAATTTTAAAGCTCTTAGATAATAGTTTTTAAGGATTTTGACCTGTTGAGTTTATCAAAACTAATTTACCAACAAGAGGTTGAGATGATGTAATATAAAAGTACGTTAACAACGGAAAAATAGTGAGGACCTATGGGCTGCCTAATTCTGGAAAAGGAACATTGTCTTCAGAGTCTGGTTAGAAGCTGGGCCTGACACACTTAAATTAAAAAGCCAGTCACTATTTTTTTAGCAAGCATGATTAATTTTGAGATCAGATAAGGATAGCAAAGCATTTTGTGCACACCAAGTCTCTAATCAAACTGGGTATCTTTGCAAAATTTTTCTCACTGATGTAGTTTGTGTTCTATGCTGTGATTTGAAAACAAATTTCAACTTCATTCTAAATAGTATGATGCATTAATCACAAATAAAAAATAATTATAATCATTTAACATAAAGTGAAGTTAAGAATAAAAATTAGTATATATTAAGGTAAATAATAACTTGAATGCATGGGTAATTGTTTGATTATCACAACAGCCATGCCAAATGTAGTATTAGCCTTGCATTCTGCTGAAATCCATTTTAACAACTACTGAACAAAACGAAATGGATGTTTCTTGAGCAAAATCATGAAAACATCTATGTGCAGGCATATGCACACAGTTTGATAGAGCATTACTGCCAACCAATTGAAATCAGGGGATGTGTTCTTTTAAGATAGTTTTATCTTCTAATTAGTACAATCTGTGTGTTTAGTCAATCCTGAGAAACAATGCCCTTCCACAGGCTGTGCTGACCTTAGAGAAAAACAAGTTTTTCACCCCGTTATTGATGGACTTGATCAATGAATACTGGCTACAGGACAACTGATTTAAAAGTAGGATCTGTAATACATTGGGATACTTATTCTAGTTAAGAAATACCACAATAAATTATGTTTCAGTCCATAAAGTAGTCAGTTCTAGCTCTATTTAGAACATAACTCAAAGTTGGCATGTAACCTTGAGGTTTTTGTTGCTTTGCCATACATAGAACTTTATGGTTCCTGGTTATTCTTTTCAGAGAAAAACCCCCACTTTATTCCTGAAACATTAGACTGAATACTTTAGAATGGCTTCACAGATGTCTCAAATGACAACTTTGAACATTTTTAGAAAGTGGCTTTACAGAATCTTATGGTCACTTCATTAATGAACTTGGAGACTTTAATGTTTTAAAACCAGCTGTGAGATCTGTTTGAGCACCTGTGACTAAAGCAACCTAAAAGAATTTTAAAAACACAGTGATACAAACAGAACTATTTCTTTACAAAATTACCTTTTTTTTTTTCCTAAACAGCTTTTTTCCCATCAACTTAATTTTTAAATGTTAAGGGCCTTTCTTGGATCACTCTCAACAAAGTGCTCAGAACTAGAAGAAGAAAAACTTGCTCCAACACAGCTTCTTAAAATTTGTTTGCATTCCTCTTATTCTTGCTGTGTTTCCTGAAGGGATTAAACACTAAGTAGAAGAAATATTGCACAGCTTCCAAGAGACTTCAGTATTCTTTCTTTTTCCGCAGGCCTGTAATGCTAGGAATTAGTGAAAAGACAAATGGCATCTCTCCCTCTTACGGTTTTTCTTTTGATAATTGATTTTTGTTCCTGCTGGGTTTATTTTCATTTACTAAAGGATATACTAAGGTTTAGTTAGAGCCAATTCTTAAGATAGTGTCATGGTCAAAATTGAGAAGAAAAAGAATGTGATATTTCTACCACCTCTGCATGAGGTCTGCAAACAGTAAAACCTGCTCTGAGTAATGCAGAATATATATTTTTCCTGTAACTTTTATATTCATTCTTTGAATTGGAAAATTTACTCCTTAAATAAATGCAGTCCTTGATTTAGAGCGAAGACGAGGGATATTCTTTGTCTGGTGGGCATGAGCAGATTGTAGCTCTCCACGTATCTTAACTTGTAGACAGATTAACATAGCCTGTGCAGCACAGCGTGCTGCTTAAACCCTGGCTCAGATTGAGCAGTCATAAAATGGATTGGTGACTTAGGCTATTCATCCCAGCCGTGACAGTTTAAAGGAGGTCACTGACAACGTCAACAGAGCATACAATCCTTTTCTTCTAGATAGGCTTTGCCTTGGGTTTTTTGTCAGGCAGATTCTTTCAGAAGTATTAAGGCTTTCCAATTTCATCTTCATTAATCAGGGGCTGTTCTGGAAGAGATTCCCTATGAAAGGAGCTCTAGTGTTGGTTTTTGATGCCCGTAATCCCTTCAGTTAGGGAATGCGGAGGTCTTCATAGACTGGATCAAGAACATAATCAATCCACGTTTTTCAGAACAAGATACTTTGGGAGATTAAAGCGGAAAAATCTAGTGATTTATACCATTCTCAGATTTGATTCTCTCTTTGTTTTAAGAGGATTTCTGTCATTTCCCCAATTATTGGGGATGTTGAGAACACTAACTGGAACGTATGTTGTGATGCACAGAAAGGGAAGAACTGAATTCCCTTTGTTTCAGCCTCACAGGACATCTTTGTGATGTATTGGCTATGCTGGTTTCCAGTTACTTTGGGCAGAAACAAATCCCCAATACCAGGTAGTAGTATAGTTCTGATTAAAAAAAAAATCTTTAGAAATGCATTCTCTATTTCTGAAGCTGTTTCATTCATATTAAATATTTGCCTGTGGCATAATTTGTGATTAGTTGAACAGCTTTTAAGTACTACGTTTGAATTTTGTTTTGGTTTTGATCAGTTAGCAAATAAAGGCATTCACATAATTTTGCGAACAGCTTATTTTGCTTGTTCTCATATGGATATGATTTGAAAGAAAAATCCAGCTTGCATATTGAATCGCTTATGTTCTTTTTGTTCAGGTGAGATGCTAAACTGTCTGGACGTAAGCCAGGCTTTTGACACAGTTTGGCACCCTGGCTTTCTAGCAATGGTGGTGGAATTAAGAGTGGAAGGAAGGCATAGGACTTAATTGATAATCAGGAAGATTCTAAAAAAAGTAAATAAGATTATGTGAAGGTACAAGAGGGGAGGGAGAAGAAAAGAGGATGAAAGAGATGTTTATACATGAAACTAAAATGAAGTGAGAAGGGTGTCTGTGGGTTGCAAATAGTGAAGCCCACACATCGCAGCTTACAACAGCCTTGTTGCTATGCCTTGGGAATTTTAGGGAATCTGTTTCCTGTTACAGGATTATGGAACATTATGCTCCAACATAATTCTTTTTTCACCATTTCCATCTAAATGTCTCTTTATTGTATGGCTATATATATATATTTAAAAGGCTTATCTATGCATCTTAGCATGAGGTAACACAAGCTGGTAATACATTTTAAGAATAAGAATTATATAAATAACTTCTCAACTCTTGAAATCTTTTTGGATAGCTTAACACACTTTACATTTTATGTGAAGTATGGTACAATATTTTGGTTTATATCACCTTTGTGGGATGAAAAACTATTTTGTCTTATCAACAATTTGAAACTCTTATTTGGAAGTCACACCAAGCATGCTTTATTACTTACCTGTATAACTTGAAAGGAATGCCTTAAGCTACATTTTTCTGTTTCCCTTTTCCAGTAAGCTTACTCTAATCTTTACAATTTTTATCTCAAGTGTTGCAGTATATTTTGTAGATATGTGCAGTCTAAAATTCATTCTCCTTTGTTAAAGAAGACAATGAAACATTGTTTTAATTGGCATAAGCAATGTATGAGAAATGCCGCAATTTTTCTTTGTGGAAAAAAGATTGCATATTCATTTTGCTTCAGGTATTGAATTTTCTGTATAAATGTGGTCATGGTGATTAATGAAGTTGCAGGGAATCACTTGATGACAGCAGTACCTCGTAAAAGGAATCTGCCAACACAAAATTTTTTCTTCACCTGATGTGGATGAGAATTTGGTTCATTTGTGCATAACTGTGGTGAATTCTAATTCTGTTGAATTGGAATGTATAGTTAGTGGTGTCTGTCTCCTCCAGACTCGGATTTGATCTCGGATTTTTAGTGATGTCATATAAGCATGAATTAGCTTGGATTGTTCAACAGGAAAATGTTACATCACTTGACAAGAACAAACTTTTAGCTTGTATAATAGTTATTTTGGTGGAAATTGAGCTGGGAATACTTCTGTTCCAGGTTATAATTTTAAAAGCGAAAAAGCTCATTTCATAATGTTTTGTAGTTTTCATAACTCCCACATAACCCAGTACTGACACTCCATACATCTAATACAATTTTTGTACATCCTCTAGGATGTAATAATGTTAGACTTGTCTCCACTTTCTCTTTTCTGTATGAAGTTTGGAAGTATTGCTGTTGTCTAAGCAAAACTAAACTTCTATGGACCGTCACCCTTATATTTTTGGAGAGAAGTGACCTCTGGGTTTCAACTGAAAATAAATGAAAGACTATGATGTTGTTTCCTTCTTGGAATATCTAGAAGTACTTGATGACAGTGTGTAAGAGAGGAGGCCTTGAGACTTATTTTTTGTTTGGTTCTACTACTGTCCTAGTGAGTGTGTCTTGTGTGTCACTTTCTCCTCATAGTGCGCAAGTTTCTCTGTAAAATTATTTTTTGCCAAAATCAGAAATATTTTTATAGATTAGTCAATTTTATAACTACCACAAAACACTTAGCTCATGTCTTCAGATAGATATTTTAGACAGGTGTTTGATCTTTGAGCTCTTCAACAAAAAGTAAATGGGATATAATTCATGATTGTTGTGGTTTAACCTCAGCTGGCAACTGAGCACCACACAGCTGCTCGCTCGCTCCCCTTGTTTGTCCTCCCTGCCCCCCGGTGGGATGGGGGAGAGAATCAGGAAAGTAAAAGTGAGAAAACTTGTGGGTTGAGAATAAAGACAGTTTAATAACTGAAATAAAATAAAATACTACTACTAATAGTAATAAGAATAAGAAGAATATACAAAGCAAGTGATGCACAATGCAATTGCTCACCACCCACTGACCGATGTCCAGCCAGTCCCCGAGCAGCGGCCCCCCCGGCCAGCTTTCCCCAGTTTATGTACTGAGCATGACGTCACATGGTATGGAATGTCCCTTTGGCCAGTTTGGGTCAGCTGTCCTGGCTGTGCCCCCTCCCAGCTTCTTGTGCACCTCCAGCCTTCTCAGTCGGTAGAGCATGGGGAGCTGAAAAGTCCTTGACTTGTGTAAGCATTATGTAGCAACAAACTCTATCCCAGCCGAAACCAGGACAATGATGTGTTTTTAAAACCAGAAAGAAGCTTACTATGTAGGAACTGGTGAGCCAAAGATGTAGTTAAATTGTTGAAATATTGTGCCTCAAATCTTGGTATTGAACGGAACCGAAACACTTATGGACCTGTAGATATGCCTGAAAAACAAAAGCGAACTAATCAGAATTCTGTCGCTTTAGGGATTTGGGGATACAGTAACCCAGTTTTTCCAGGAAGTCTAACTTTTCACTTAATCCATTAGACAATCTAAAGCAAGCATTTGCTGCTTAAAAATAAATACATAAATAATTACAAGTGCAAAAGAGGGAACACTGTTTAAATCTTACAAAAGAAGAACAGATCTTGAAACTTGTCATGAAATTAATGTACGAAAATGAAGAAGCTACTGGAAGAGTCTTAAAAATATTGGCTCTTGTGAGGCATTTGATTGCATAGGGAAGAGACTTTAGGCTCTTGAAAAGAAATTTTTCTGCAGAAACAGTATGTCATAAGGGCAGCAGGTTTAAGGGTTTTGCTTTTCCCAGTCCTATAGGTGTGCATTTGCCCTTTCTTGCACAAATTCTTTTGTGGTTAAACAACTTTACTAGGCAGGATTTTATATGTGAGGGTGAAATGATAGTTGCTGGATCTCCTGTGGCCTACCACTTGAAGGACCAATACTTGGAGATCTTGTGTTCTATCCAGTAGCCTCTACAATGTAACTTAGCCCACACTGGGATTCTGGTGTCTTCCCACCCTGCCCCCGTCTCTGACCTCACTGCAATTTTTTGGCTATTACACAAGTCATGACCTTTTTTCCTGTTTTGTCTTCAGTGTCTGTTTCCTGTTTTCTCCTTCCCTCCCCCACTCCATTTTTTTTTTTACTCCTGATTTTCTCTCCAGTGGTGTCTTTACTTTCTTTAACTGTTAGCTTGTTTTTCCCAAGTTTTTTGTTCATAATAAAAGGAAGAGAGAATTGAGAATCCTTCCCTTTTACTGTGTTTCTGTATCCACACTTGTTACTGAATTTATTGAACGTTAATTTGCATGTTGTTCATACTGTTTCCCAAAACTCAGGTCTATCGTATGGATGTATTTCTCCCATCCTAACACAGAGACACAGATATACACGTTTTCTAAGTGCTAGAAGTTTTCAGTCCTTTATTTGTTGAGGATCATATGTTTAGGCAGATTTCTTAGAGTAGCAAATCCCAGACTTTATCTGGACCAGAGTTCTAGTTCTTGGTCTCTGACATCTCACTTTGGGAACTATTGTTTAAGTGATCTTGATTTCTGAGAGAACACAATGTAATTTTTAAATAAGAGTCTGAGTCTCTTTTTGTTAGTCTATGCTTCCTATGGCTTCCACACAGGAATATGCTTTTCCGAAAAAAGAACAGTTGTTAACCGGTATACTATGGTCAAGAAAAATTTGAAATTAGTTTGGTCTGTTAAATACTTACACCAATTTCCCTTTCTCATATTTCAAAGTACTTCAGAGGTGAATCCAGAGCTAAGGAAAATTTAGATAGGATGGGGGAAATCCATGACTGTGAGCTCAAACATGGTCTTGGATCTAAGTTTAAATGCAAGAGAAGCATACCCATAGAGAAGAGCAGTACACTTGAGGGTAAATACGCTTTCAAGCATTTGTTCAGTCAGCATCTAAACTGATGAGCCCAGAAGGAGGCAAAAAAACCCCCAAGCCCATGCAGATTGCGAGTTTCATTCAAGCACATATGTCTTTTTGGTGTGGAGTTCATAATGTTGTGCTGTATGTGTTTGTGTAATAAAACTGTTAGATGATAAATTGCTATCAACTTGGATTTGTGTTTGCCTAGGACTGTTTCAAAGCTTTGAAATGTCTCTGGACATGTAGAATGAGAACTGAAAATGTGGCCCAAGAAGGCAGAATAAAGCTTCTACCTAATTTGGCCTGAAAACTTACTGTAATAACACACCATCCCCATTTGTATGTGGTCATTAAAAGGCTTTTCTGCAATGGGTGAGGCTGCTTTGGTAAACTGCAGTTTGTGATGTATATTTATATGGGAATGTCATTGCAGTCGTGGTTTGGCAAGTCACCGTCTCTTTTTCCTTGTCTACAGGACAGTTCTAAATACTCCTCCCCACCCTGTTCTTCATGTTCACAAATGAATTCTTTTAAATCTTTCTTATCTGTCATCATTCCCTAACTCTCCAAAGAAAACTTTGTTTAAATGGTTACTCCCTTGAGACTTTCATGCATATCCTGTTATCTGTTTTATATTACAATCTTTCATGCTGGGAATGTCCTTCCAAAAAGCACAAAACAGCTAAAGCACTTAGATGACTAACAAACATATTAAGTGCTGAAGCCCAGGCACAAAACTAGCATTATTAGCATAAAATTCTCTTTTGCTCCCTTCCCCCCCCGCCTTTAGTATTAGACTTGTTTCTGATCTTTAGGGCATCATTTCACTTTGTCTAGCCCAGAGATGTTGCCGTGATCAAAATGTTGTTAGTGGTAAAGCCATTGCCACAAAAAGTGGGAAACTTTTAGAAGTTGCTGATATTTTCACTCTTCTAATCAAATACCAGCATTCAGAAGAGCCTATGGGAGCGATGAAGTTTCGGCTGCCAATTTTATTTTCTCAGCTAAGAGGCATCTCTCCTTCACTGCTTTTTGTTGCTTGGGACTGGCAGTGTTATGCTCCCACAGGAGCAGTAGATGCATACTTTCCTGAAGAGCAGTATTATCTGTAGTTTCAATACTCTGTTATATATTTGAGTAAACATAAACATGTAGGAAAATGTTTGCAGTGTCCTGCATTACATATATCATTTTAAGTGCATTATAATTATTCGGGGGGTGGAAAAAACACTGAACAAATTGATTCTGCTCTTACAAGGGAATACTTCTGTTCCAGTAGCACATGCAAGACTCAGCCAGCTTGTGCTAGCTGCAAACATAAAAATTAAAATGCCAACACAAGACATCTTGACTGGCTAACCTCTGAAGTTTGGGGAATGTGGGATAGCTGGCAGGGAATATGGGACAGCATTTATTCATTGCAACAGCAGTTGTGAATTATGTGTTTAACTATTCTATTTTTCATTTGTTTATTTTTCATAAAATATACTATACAACTAATAGCCTGGATTTGTTTACTTGCATGTGTGTTAAGATTTCTGTAGGTCCTTCAACAGTTGATTCACATACTGGTGGCAACGAACCCAGCAAAGAGGCAGCTGCAAGTTACCTGCAGAAATCCAGAAATACTTCACCATATAGCTTGAAACTTTGCACTTATTTGGAATTTGGATTGAGCTTGTTTAAGATTAATTGCCAGGGATGCCATTTAACCAAGTATTTGAAACCGACTTCATTATCGGTAGGAAGTGATGGCAGTATCAATTTTTGTATTTCGACTTGCATTCTGATTCAGGAAAATTGACATTAAAAAAAAAATAATCAGTAGTAGGAGAAGATTCTACACCTGTCACCTGTATAAAATAATTTATAATTTTGATGTCACTTTTTCCAAGTTTTTATTTCCCTCAGTAACGTGTAAACGTCAACCAGTATTGTTAAACTGGCTTGCCAAAGAGAACTGTTCTCTCTATAGTGCTTGTATTTGACAATAGCAAAAATGATGAAATGCACTTTAAAGTCGAAATACAGAACTGATGTTGCTGCCAAAAAAGGCATATCTGTGGCTATGTTTACACCCTGAAGCTTTGGAAACAACACTTGTCTATTGAACTCTCTTCTTGTACATGACAGAGCAAACTGTCTTAATGCATCTGTCAGCTGGTTTCTGGCCATTGCTCCTATGTTGGATTAGCTGAAATAAAAAGCCAACAGGCATTTTGCATGTGATCTCAGTAGTGTCTGCATCTGTGTGACATTCAGCCTCAACATACTGGTGAAATAAAGTTAATAGTTATATCTGTTTATGAAAACTACTTGCAAATGTGTTCTGCTTGTAGGGGTCTGTGACTAGTGTTCTACCAAAAGCACAGATTAGTCGCTTCTCATTTCTTTTTCCTGACCTTGAATCCTAGTATTGCGGTTATTTCCCTCTTTTGCATGCTGTTGTACATTTCCTAAACGTGTGAGATGGTAATAATTCTCTATATGACTTCCACTGAAGAGGAAATGGGTACTTGTCAAAACAATGATGTGCATCTGGGCTTCCAGCATCCAGGAGCTTTATTACACTGGGGCCTCTCAGTTTGCAGTAAAAAAAATTCCCGGGTACTAGTACGTTATTTTTCAACCTGAGTTGGAAAGTTCTTTGATTAACCATGTTATTGTAAGTGCCTTGGAAGCATACTTTATGCAAGAATAAACTTAATGTTGTAAGCATAAAAAGAAACTGGTTTTAATCTTGCCAATACATCATAAATAGAAAGAATGAAAGTTGGAAATAAAAAATTTGTTGTGGCATCTAAAAATCAATCACCTTCAAATCAGAACAAGCTAAATAATTTACAGAACAGAAATAGA
>NW_008795490.1:12507782-12516000 GCF_000699145.1 Aptenodytes forsteri
TTGTGGCGCTGTTACGGAAACAGCCATGTGGTGAGATGGGATGGTGTGGAAGGAAGGGAATGGAGATTGGAGGGACAACATTGCTCAGAACAAATGATGGCTCACTGCTGTTTTTAATCTCTCAAATTGTGGTTATCATGAGGGTTTAATGTGAACAGTCAAAACCTACTGTAAACTTGCAATGTTGATTTTTAAAGATAGGGCAGAGATTTTTCTCAAACTGTGTTGTTAGTTTGTTGGACAGATAACAGGAAAACAGAGCTGTCTCTTGACCCATGTCCATTTTCTGGCTGCTGGAATGAATTTGGAACTAAATCCTGGCTTTCCACTGAGCATGCCCTTCTCTAGCAGTGTCAGGGCTTGGGTGGGGTCAATCTTCAATACAGCTTTTCAAAAAGACTGTTGGATTCTCATCAGCTTACAACATTTTTTCAGCGCTGGGGAACAGCACAAAACTAGCTTGATAAACAGATTATATATGTGTATATGTACTCTGGCAAAGAGAGATTTCTTAATTTGAATTAAGTTGGTCTTTGAGATTTTTTTTTTTTTTTTTGCCTTGATCAGAGTATTTGTAGATTGAAAATACAGAAGTAACAGATTCCTGTTATCTCTGGATATGGTATAGATAGCACTGAGTGCTGCAAGATGTATATTTGCTTGAATGTAATCTCAAAGAAATTTTGATGTGGGCATCGCAACTTGGCTATGTGTAGCACTTGAAAGGTATTTATGTTCTGATTTTGTTGAAAGTTTTGGGGTTGTTTTTTTTGTGATGAGCCTTTAACATGTATGTGGGTGCTGTTACACAGATGATGCAGTTAATGCATTTCATTTAGTTTGGGAAACAGTACTTTCTAATATTATTTTCTATGTTTTATTATACATTTTTAGGCTGCTACCTAGTGTCAGGAGACAAATTTTAACAAAATAGTGTTTAAAGAATTCTCACTTGTTTTCATGTCTAGTAATACTATCTTTCCTTTCTGGAGAGTTGTATCCCTTCAACTGAATTATCCTTTAAAACTAATCCTTTTAAGTTGTATATGGATTACAGTACCTAAGTTATTCACCAGACAAAATAGAGATGGCCTACAGCAGGTGTTTTATGAAAAGTTGGGAGCACTTGAGTGATAGGGAATAAATATGTGGTGTTGTGCTGCTTTAAGATTTTTGAGAAATAGTCATGTTCCTGGATTCTATTTTGACTTTACAAAGAGTTGAGGTGCTTCCCTAGAGTAGCTTTATAAAAACTTGTCAGCACAATAGTTTTATTGTGAAAATATTCTGTCTAGACTGCAGATATACTAATTTTGCAATTTTAGACAGAAATAGCTTTCTCTATCTCATTTCATTTGCTGTCAAAATCGTTTATTTTATTTTTTGTCTTCACAGTGATCTTCAGAATTATTCTAGTATTGGTCTTGTATCGTTTCAGAAGTATCTTTTAAGTTCGCACCGTCTTATGTAGGGACTTGTCAGTGTTTTTCTGGTGAGTCCTGTGCATTCTATGTATTGCAAGGAATGATGACCCATTTGCAGTAATTTTCTAGCACATAAAAATTAGTTCTAGAGACTTGGTGATATTTCAATATTTATATAAGGATAAAAATGTTTTCCTAGTAATGCAGGTAGGCTACTGTATTTGGGAGGGAAACATTGTACGCTTGCAAATATTCAGCTGTATGATGGCATGGAAGTAAACATGAAGGCTAACAAAATACCTGTTATTTTGAATAGTGACCTCACTATCTAGGTAAAAGGATGCTTATGAGTATAGTTGCCATTAACTCCGGGGCTGCTAGCCACCATGATGTGCCTGGAATTCTCTGGAAACTGCTTTGATAGACATAGGATCCTTTGGGAAGACACCATTTTGTGCCATTTCTGCTTTTGGAGATAAGCTTAGACGCTATGTGAATATGTGTATATACTTAGACACACACATGTTCATGTACACATGTAACTTCAATTTTTATTGTCATGGAGAGTAATCCACTGTCTGGCTCTGAAGTTTATATTTATTAAATTATGTTATGTTAATACTTCTGTGAAAACATTCAATTACTTGTCATAACTTGGGAATTACACTTGAAACTGGAATATTGTTGCTGTTTAAAGTTTGACCTTTGAAATGTGCTACTGATTTTTAGAATTATTATGGCACCATCTGCTGACCAATGTACAGACTGGTAATGACAGTTTGCTCACCTGGTTCCCTCCTTGCAAATGAGTTTCCAGTTTAGGAGGCAGTTGGGGCAGAATCATAAGGAGAAAGGGTGATTTTTAGTTGGCTTATGTTTGGGATAAATATTTTTAGCAGGAGAGATTATTACAATGGCAAAAGTCTGAATCACAACACAGCTTTAGTTGTCTAGGCACCTGGATTATTGCCTAAGGCTCTTCCATGAACTGTCAAGCTTTAAAAGAAATAATTTGGGGTCTTTTTGGCTATATGTGGCATAGGATTGTTCTTGGTACTCTGTTTATCAATGCGTTACCTTCTAAGTCTACAAAGAAGAGCTGTGACAGCATGATATCAGCTCAGGCCCCTGCTCCGGTGGTCTTGTCACAGCGTGGGAAACCGATGGACTCTGACAGGCTTTTGCCCTGTGGCTACTGTTGAGACTCTCAAAAAAGCAGAGTCTGCAGTCTGTCTCTTCAGCCTCTGCTGTTAACCTTGACTTTTGTGCACAGTGATCACTGGGGAAGGAGCAAACCAAAACAGTCCTTGTCACGTTCAGTGTGTACATACTTAGTTTTGGGTTCAATTGCTAGAGATCATCTTAATCGTTTGAAAATAGCTGATTAGATTTCGTACACACAAAACAAGTTTTCCTGTGGGTTCTGTGTTCTAACTTTTTAAAGTTTGCTAAACTGTTGATATTAGACCTTAGTCTCATCTATTTTTTTCAGGAATGTGCTTAAAAATGAACTTAATCCAAATTATTAGATTCAATAGTCAAAGTATGTCTGTTTGTATGTATATGCAGTCCTGTGTATGTATAAATAGAGAAGGATGCAAGTTCCTATGGGAGAACTGGGGCTTTTTTTGACGTTTGACTGCAGATCAGTATTATATTGGAAGCCATACAATGTAAAGGTTGTGGATTGATGTAACTAAGCCAATTTTAGGGATGTTTTTGCTTCTTCAAGGACCTCAAAGTTGAAAACTGTATTCTTTAGTTGTTAACTTATTCCTTTGCGTTCAGAGAGCTCTGTCTTTGCAATTGTAGTAACCCACCTAAATAATGACTAAAAGGTGAAAATGGATTTACTTTTTGCTTTGTCAGCTAATAGAATGTGTGCAGGTTATATTGGCACTTTCAGCAAAATGATGCAGCACAGTGGTGCGCTGCACAGAACCATGTGATGCCATGAGTTTTCTTGTTTACATACTGATGATAAAAATACAAGTTTTAAATTTTAACAGGAATGTAAAAGAAAGTTTTTTTTCGTCAGTACATTCAGCCTGATTTGGAGTATAAATTATTGTACTCTACAGAAAATTATTGATTTATGCTTTTTGAAAAATCTTCTGGGGATAGTACCAGGTTCCTCAGGTATTACCTAGTGGTTAAACCAGACCCTTTTACACTCTGTAAAATACAATGACTGTTCCAGCTAGGACTTTACTTCTTCATGGCTTTTATGTCAACAAATTTTACATATTGAAACCAGCAAGTATATTGTTCATAAATGACCTGTCCTAACCAACTGTGAAATGCAGAGCAGTCTTCTGTGCTTCAAATCAATAATATGACAAGAAATAAAACACTTTCTTTGAAACAAAACAAAAATACCCTCCCAAATAAGTAGTTGAAGTACATGTGACCTTGTTTCAGGTTTTCATGTATATTTTTCAGGTGTTCTTTGCTCTCTTTTTGTTCTTTTATGTATACCCCATCTGAGCTTTAGTATTTGGAAATGCAAATGTGTAATTAGTTAATTTTTATGAAGATAATGATTTTTAAAAGGAATTATTAATAATATGGTGATCCAGAAAATTGCACGACTTCTGCAGACACCCATGTTGGCTTTTAGTGCACTGAGTTGTAATTTATTTAAATAGAAGTAGGATGAATTTTTTTCTTCTTCTACAACATGATGGTTTCTTTGCGAATCCTAGTAGACTGGTGGAGGCATAACTATCAAAGCGATTTTGATTTCTTGAGTTTGCTATGAATTTCAGTGACAAACTGAAAAAGATAAAACAAGTTTAGGACTGCCTTTTCCTACTTTTATATCTCAGAAAATAAGTAAAATGAGATCCAGAAATATATGGAAAAAGGTTTTGGATTTGTTAATCTGTGCTGATGAATAAGAAATACCATAACGGAAACAGTGAATCAAGATGCAGATTATCAACTGTAGTGAAAAGAAGCTTTCTATGGTTTTAGTTCAATGTTGTCTGTAACTTTTCAGGATACTCAATTGTCATCTTTGAGCCACTCCTTTTTCTTTTTCTTTTTTTTTTTTTTTAAATATCATGTTATATTCTATATGTCTTCTGCTTCTGGTTTATCTATGGTGGCAGGAATCCTTCTGGTCAGACAACTACTTTTCAAGAATTTATACTAGGAACTGGTAGAAAGGTACCAACCAACTGACAAACTTGTACATTTGAGAGGAAAGAGAATGGTAAAGAAAGAATATAGTGTTCTGCCCTGCTTTCAGGTGTGAACTCTGGCCAGCATTAGTTTCTCCTCAGAGAACAAAAAGGGAGAGGAAGGGATGAAGGAAGAGGGGAGAGAGTAGCTGTTGTCTTCAGTTGCTTCCTGGCCAGCACCCTTGCTTGGGGAAGTTGGTAGAGTTACGATTAGGACAGGACATCTGCTCCTCATAAAAGTAGGACCTGTTTTAACAACCTTAATTCCTCTTCAGAAATTGCGAGGTTGTTTCCAATACTTTTTGCCCTACCACTCCCACCTCGGTCCTTGTAGTTTGGGTAGACATTCAATCTGCATGAGCCAAGTTTTCAGGAGGATTACAAAAGATACGGATGTTATCACAAGTAGTTTAATGTGCATGGGTTTAATGCCAATTGCAAAATCTGCAAAGATTTTTTTTGTTTGTTTTTGCTGAGACCTTGTTAATCCTTCCATTTGAGCATCTCCCTAAGGTTCCTTCTCTGTTGTCCACTCTTGCAGCAAGATTCTTACTCTCATTCTTCTTTCGAAATGAAATATGGATTTAATGTTACCTTGCAATACAAAAGAAGTGAGATAAGGAGAACCCTATCCTGCTGCAGCTTTTACAGAGCTTAAAAAAAATTAAAGGGGCAAAAATACTTAGTGTGCTTATGCTACTTCGTAAGAGCAAATGAGAGTTTACAATGCTTCCTTGGAGACAGGAGGGGAAGAAAAGATGCAGCTAAAGTTTAGAACTGTACGCTTTCAACCTAATTTGGTTTATGTCTTCCCAGTGTCACTTTTGAGACAAATGCTGTCTGCTTCTTATTTCCATTTTCTTTCTGACACACTGTTGGCTGTTAAGACACAGGGTTGGATGGGATCTTGCAAGGTCTTCCCTATCAGATCAGGAAGAAGCCATTTCCAGATAACCTGGTTCCTTGATCTGCCTGACTATAGTGAAGGTAACATCAGAGACTTTACAACCTGCAACAGTAGACTCTGATTGTAGAACTCCAGTGTTTTGTCCCCCACTACCTCTGTTTTTCCTGTGAACTTCAAAACTGGAGGATCTGACAGAGTATTGAAATAGTGAGCAGGAGGGAAGGGAGTGCAGGGAAGGGCAGGTAGACCTGATTTTCTGTTTCTCAAGGGATGCCTAATTCTTGTGCCACAATGAAACTCTAGAAAAAAGAAATATATCAAGGTCACATGCTAGAGAAAGTAGATATTTTGGGAAGACTATCCCTTACACTCTTGGTCAGTGCCCTTGTTCAGTAAATTCATCCATCTCTAACAACTCACTCAGTGACTGCTGAGAGTATAAAGAAATCTACAGGGTTAGCAGAGAGGTGTGTTTTGTTTTGTAGGTTTTTCCTCCCTCTTTTTTTTTTTTTTCCCCTTTCCCTGGAAATGCACTGAAGTTACAAGCTTATGGGAAATTGAGCTCATGAAAGAAATCACCTCCTGCTGCGGGCATTTCCCTTGCTTCTGCAGTATAAAGCCAAGTTCTCCTTTTAAATATAACTTCGGTTATGAAAAACCTGGACACTTGGAGATGCAGAACCTTTCATGTTTCACACTGAGTGAGTTTGTACCACCCACTGCTATCCTGTCTAAATTTAATCAGTGAAGATGCATAACTTGGTATCCTCAGTTCCTTTTATTGTTAGAACAATATCATAGGAACATGTTTACAGGGTGATTTACTTGCTCAGTTCTAAGGAATTTTCTGGATATGCCTCCTATTTGACTGTATAAGCAAAATGTGATCTTAATTTCGAGAATGGTATATAATTTTTGTGTGTACATGCATTTCATGCATTACTTTGTATTTTGAAAAGTGAAAAACGCATGCAGGAAATATAGTGATTTTCCTTTTCCTGTAGCTTCTTTGAAGATGTGTTTATCAAGTTCTCTAGCATTTTTTTTAGCTACTTTCTGAGAAGAAATTGATTCCTTCTTAGAGATGCATGAGAAAAAATCACCACCATCTCTGTTAATAATGAAACCTCCATTTTCACTTCATTAAGCAGAATGGATCACTATTCTCTGATCAGCAGAAGATTGTGAATTTTTCTCTTGGGGAAAGTTGGGTTTGGTTTTCTATATATTGTAAAAGTTTATTATCAAAATGAACATTATTATTATTATTGTTGTTGTTAAGATTGATACCTACCATTAGGAAAGAACAGCAGTAATTCTGTGTAAGATATAAAGGTGATAGCAAAATGTAATTTGACTAGTAGTAGCTTTAAAACTAGTATAGTAGTATGTGGCTTGAAATAGCAAGTTCTTTAATCTCAACAGCTAGTCAAATGGAAACCTGCCTTTCAGAGGCCTGTTACCTCTGAGATAAATATTACTTACATAAATATTAATACTCTATCACAACAAACTTTATTAACAGTATTAAAACTTGAAGGTTTTTATAAAAAGTGAAGGAATTGCTACATAACTGCACTATTTAAGCTTGAAATGTATTCAGAAGTCTCTAGTATAGCAGCAAGGATACTAACTTTTCTTTTAATTTCTCCATTGGTGAATGTTTTGGTTTAGATAGTGAAGTTTAAAGTAACAAACAAAGAAACACCCATAACATGTAGTTACTTTTGGTCTCAAAATGCTTGCTTAATATGAATTTGCCTTTACATAGTTCAAGGCTCCTGTGTCTAAGCTTCTTACAAAGATAACTGTCAAGTTTGTTTCCTTTGGCTCAATATTGTCCATCTCTTTTGTCAGAGGGCTTCTCTCTTGTATGTTTGGGCATTTATTAGTTTCCTTTTTTTCCTTTTTGTCCTTGGGAATGGCTTAGTTTAACTTAATTTCTGATTACTTACGAATGTGCTTTGGAAACCTAGAGGCAATGTGTTGCTGCCGCCTTGTGATCTAAACTAGTTTCCAGTTGGCTTCAAGTGCAGTTTGAAGTGTTGTGCAAGTTAACTGCATAGAACCTGAACTAGATTACCTTCTCCTTGACTCTTTTGGGGCAGGGGTGGGGGCAGCAGCTGTTGAGTTCAGCAGGAGTCCTGAACTAATAGCCTCCTGACTCTAAAGGCAGGCATTGATGGCAATCAATTTTAATGGAGGGGGCCCAATGTTTTAAAGTTATAAATGTGATTGTAAGTAACCTGTTAACCTTCAGGCCAGACAAACGGACCATCAGTTTAAAACTAGTTGTTTGAAGAAGGTTGTAAATAAATATCAGTGACTTCTAATGTGATCTAACCATTTTAAACTTACTTTATTGGACCCTGGTGTGCTTATTTTTGTTGGCCTACTTCAATAAATTGGATAAATTAATTATATTACATTTTCAAAATAACACAGCAAAATCCAGTGCCACACAGCTAACAAAATTTGTTTATTCTGGTTAATATTTTTTCAAGAAATAGCAAATAATTTTAAGATTAAAGATTATTATCGTGTATTCTGTTGTTATAGTATTATGATTTGTCTTTAATTTCACTGAAGGAAGAGCAGGCAAAAGTGGTGAGAGAGTATAAGAGTTATGTATGATTTTATGTTGATCGGTATGAACTCATGATTAAGAACCCAATCTTTTAAAAAAAAGAAAAAAAAAAAAA
>NW_008795490.1:12516164-12530851 GCF_000699145.1 Aptenodytes forsteri
TGAACTCATGATTAAAAACCCAAACTTTTAAAAAAAAAAAAAAAAGTACGCTTCCTAGCATTATTAGTGGTTTCAACAGTATCACTGACTTACAATTTCTAATTTTTTTTTTTTTATACTCAGTATCATGCTCACCATCCCTTTTTCCCTTTTCTTTGGTAAGCTTGCTCTTTCATTTTCCTCCATCCCCACCACTGGTTCACAGACAGAGATAAGGAAATTGTGAAAATACATCCTTAACTTTAAATGCAACAGATTTGACTATAAACTAAAAGCTGTGACTTGCCGTCTAAAATCAGTCTGCTTCTGGTACTGTCAGCTGTAAGCCTACTGGTTGCTTCTTTGCTGAAAAGGTATGGATGATAAGGAGCATGGAAGAGTTATATAAAGTCTAAGAGTATAGATATTTTAACTGAGTCTCTTTTAAGGCAAGAATGGCTTTTCTTAATGTAAAAAGGAACAACTAAAAGCATGCACTCTTTCTTGATTTAAAAAGGCTTTCTGTATAAAACTTGGTAAGTGTCACTGAATAGCAGAGGGGTTGTATCTACCAGTTTAACTAGAGAAGGTGTATGCTCTTCTGAAATTTGAGCTTCTGGGTCAGCCAAGGAGCCCAGTAGAAAGAGAACTGAAGTTACTCATGAAATAATCTTGGCCGATAACCTTAGGAGTAGCTTATAATAAAACAAATGCATTTCAGTAAGCACACTTACATTTTTATCAAGGAGAAGGAAACTATTGGTAGATCTATCTCTCTAGAGCAGTATTTTTGAAAATTTTTGTCTGCAGAGCACTAAATTTTAGCTTACTGGTTTTACTTGTGATCTCAGAATTTGAAAAGAAGTATTTCTTTAACCCTAATAAGTTTAATTTAGAAACTCTTATAGATTATTACTGCAAATAATGTAAGAGTCAGTAAAACTAGTAATGCTACATAACAAAACTATTTTTATTGTTGCTTTTTTTAGTGTAAGTTTTGACAATGACAACTGAAGCTGGCTCAGAGACTGAAGTAAAGAAAGATTCTGAGCAGCTGGGACCAGACAAAGCCAAGGACAAGCCTGAAGAAGCATCAGAGACTCCAGAAAATCAAAAGTCCAGGGAAACATCCTCTGAAGCAGCTCAAGATTCTTCCTCTGTCCCAGTACCAACTAGCCAAAGTAGTCCAAGTAGCCAGAAGAAGGAAAAAGCTTCACCTGAAAGCAAGGGTATTTCTCGTTTCCTTCCCCCCTGGCTTAAGAAACAAAAATCATACACCTTGGCAGAGCCAAAAGATGAGACCAAGAAAAGGACCACAGGGGAAGAACAAGTAGTTGAAGAAAGTGAATGCCAGACAGCAGAGGGAGTGGCTCAGCCAAAACAGAGCTTAAAAGATGCCGCGGCTGAAAATCAGCATAATGCTAAAGCAGACGACAAAGAAGAAAAACAGTCTGTTAGTAGTGCTGAAACACAGGTACGTGTAGGAACGCTAATGGATGCTTTGGAGTAATTTTAATGAGACCTGATTCATGATTTATGTAATTCATATAAGGCTTTGTTAGGATCATATTGGGCAAGAAATGACAGCTACTATCTGGTCTTTTGTGCAGTTGGGTTGATACAGTTATAAGTAGCATAGCTGGTTTTAAAGGTTCCTGCTCTGTGGCAGACCATTTTTTTACTCCAGTTATTCTAGATGTCTAATTTTAGCGTAAGCTTACACTTTGGCATAGTTCAAAGGAACATTGAACTGTATCATTGTGGTAGAAATGAGCAGGGATAAGAGGAGAAGCTTCTTAAGTCAGCTTTGTCTCTGAAGCCAGTGGATCACACGAATACCTCCTTAGTGACTTAATCCATTTGTTATTTGTTGTGGTTATCTTTGAGTCCTTATCTCAGTTTTTGTTATCCTTTACCTAGAAACCATGCTTGTGGTCACTGTCCTTATTGATTCATTCTGGGAGGTTGGTGCTGATTTCCAAGACAAACGCCACCTTCTGCGGTACTCCAGAGTCTTGCTTTTTGAAAAGTTGCATGTCAGTTCTTAACACTCAAACCTCACATTCTAGGGTGGCAAAGATGATTAAGGGCACAGAGAATCTTTCATATGAGGAGGGGCTGAGAGAGCTGGTGCTGTTCAGCCTGGAGAAGAGAAGGGTCAAGGGGAATCTTATCAATGTGTATAAATACCTGAAGGGAGGATATGAAAAGCAGCCAGACTCTTCTCAGTGGTATGCAGTTAAATGACAGAAGGCAATGGGCACAAATTAAAAACATGAAATTCCATCTCAAATCACAAAAAAATCTTTTACTGTGATGGTGGGTCAAACATCAAAAGATGTTTAATATCTTTGTTGGCGACCTGGACAGTGGGATCGAGTGCACCCTCAGCAAGTTTGCTGACAACACCAAGCTGTGTGGTACGGTCAACATGCTGGAGGGAAGGGATGCCATCCAGAGGGACCTTCACAGGCTTGAGAGATGGGCCTGTGCGAACCTCATGAAGTTCAACAAGGCCAAGTGCAAGGTCCTGCACATGGGTCAGAGCAATCAAAAGAACAAATGTAGGCTGGGAGGAGAAGGACTTGGGGGTGTTGGTTGATGAGAAGCTCACCATGACCCAGCAATGTGCACTTGCAGCCCAGAAAGCCTACCATATTCTGGGCCACATCAAAAGAAGTGTGGCCAGCAGGTTGAGGGAGGTGATTCTCTCTCTGTATTGCGCTCTCATGAGACCTCACCTGGAGTACTGCATCCAGCTCTGGGGCCCCTAACATAAGAAGGACATGGACCTGTTGGAGCAAGTCCAGAGGAGGGCCATGAAGATGATCAGAGGGCTGGAGCACCTCTTCTATGAAGGCAGGCTGAGAGAGATGGGGTTGTTCAGTCTGGAGAAGAGAAGGCTCCGGGGACACCTTACAGCAGCCTTCCAGTACCTGAAGGGGGCCTACAAGAAAGCTGGAGAGGGACTTTTTACAAGGGCATGTAGTGATAGGACAAGGGGTAATGGCTTTAAACTGAAAGAGGGTAGATTTAGATGAGATATAAGGAGGAAATTCTTCACTATGGGGGCGGTGAGGCACTGGAACGGGTTGCCCAGAGAAGCTGTGGATGCCCCATCCCTGGAAGTGTTCAAGGCCAGGTTGGATGGGGCTTTGAGCAACCTGGTCTAGAGGAAGGTGTCCCTGCCCATGGCAGGGGGGTTGGAACTAGATGATCTCTTAAGGTCCCTTCCAACCCAAACCATTCTGTGATTCTATGAAACACTGGAACAGGTTGCCCAGAGACATTGTGGAGTCTCCATCAGTGAAGATACTCAGAACCCAACCGGATATGGTCCTGGGCAAACTGCTCTAGGTGGCCCTAGAGGGGTCCTAGGTAGGGGCATTGCACTAGATGATCTCAAGAGGTCCCTTCCAACCTCAACCATTCTGTGATTCTGTATAACTTGACTTTCATAAACACTGGTTTTTAGTTTTGTATTATTCCTGGAGCTTCTTGTTAAATTTGTTTCTGTTAGGAAAAAAAGCCAATAAAACATTAAAAAAAAATCTCATTTCAAGGAAAGAAAAAAAAAAAGGCACCTTCTGTGGTTTGAGAGCAAGAATATCTGGTCCCCAAAGGAAGACCTTAATGCTTATACTGATTATTGTGCTTCCAGTATGTGGATAATTTTAATGAAAGCTTAATGTCTTATTTATTAGTAGCTTATGAAATAAATGAATAAGTTAAAAATATCCACCTTCCTGTGTTTCAATCATTGTTTAACTGTATTTTACATAGCCTGCCAAAGAAGATGGTAAAGAAATGGAAGTAGAGAAAGTTGCAGAGGAAAAGGAAGGAAAACAAGAAGAAAAAGAAAAAAGGGAGACAAAAGAAGTGCAGACAGCTGAAATTAAAACAGAAAACATTCCTCAGAAGTCTCCCAAGAAATATAAAACTGTGCAGTGTAAAGTGATGCTTCTGGATGGCACAGAATACAGCTGTGACCTAGAGGTAAGGCATCAAGTCACTATATAAAGAGCTGTTTTTCTATAGAGAAAAAGAAAATTTTCTTTCTGAGAGTTTAACAAATACATTTTTTGTATATCTAGTGAGCTCATTACAATGTTATATTCACATTGCTATCATGAGGGGCCAGTTAACATTTCATTTTAAAACTCCATCTTTAAGACCTTATCAGATTATCCTTTAAAATGCACTCTGAGGTACACTAGCAGATAAGATAAAATGCAATATACGAATCCTTTCAATGGTGATTGTTTGACAGCTCAAACTTGATGGTTTTGTGAAAGATTAAGGTTTTCCTGAAGGTAGTGTCACATGTACTAACAACATAAAAAAAAAAAAAAAAAAAAAAAATTAATGAAGTCGTGACAACTTTATCTCAGCTGGAGAACTAAAGTTTAAAAAGTTTGCTTCAAAGAAAAATTCTGTTACAGGTATAAAATACATATGTGTCTTTAAAGTTATGTCCTAGTTTCAAATTTTCATGGCTGCATGGATTGCTTGTTTACAACTGTAAATTGATGGGTTAGATATAGTGTGTATTTGTCTGTTTAAATCTGACTTCAGATCACTAACAGAAATAGGGATTGTGAGCTAAATGGAAAATAGCTTCTTGGCTTTAATATCCTTTGAATATATATACACACACTCTTTCAGTCTGACCATAGTGTCCAAGTTTGAAGTCAAATAGTAGTTGTTTAATATTTTAGATCAAGATTAAATTATGAAACATGTAATTACATGAAAGGAGGAAAAAAGTTGTATTCCGAATCTTATTTCAGTGAAACAACCTTTGGTTTGATTTATTATGAGAATTTTTGAGTAAGGTAGTAAGTAGATCTCATCGGCAGATTATTTCAGGCTAGTACCATCTACCAAAAGATGCCAGTCAATTCGGTACAAAGGTGTAGAGGCTGTTCTCCATTAGAAAGTTCAACTGTAATCACTTTTGCCAGTAGAAGATGCAGCACCAACTACTATACACTGCCTGACTTTTTCAGGCACACTTTTGAAGAGTTGGGAATTGTTTTAACTAGAAACTCCCTATTTCATGCTGGATTGACGGATACCCCAGAAATAAGCTCATTTATTTAATACTGGGATATGGTGCCCCCTTGGAAAGAAGACAGTGTTCCTTGTAGGACAGCTTATATTTGGAAACCATACTTCCAGCCAGTCTGTTGTAAGACACATTAAAATTTGCTTAGTTCTATTTTGTAATTCCAGTAAACTTTGCAAACACTTGAAAACCATGTTCATAGTGCCTGAAGACTTTAGCTTTGTATCTCAAAGGTTGCGTAGGTGATATTTTCGAAAGTTCTTCCAGCTAGTAGCACCAAAGGCAGATTCTAGTAATGAGGCTTGGTTCCCTTCAACAGCTGCATCCCAGTCCTAAAAACCCCTCTGCTGTTCAGCAGTTGCTTTTGCAGGACAGGAGCTCTAAGCTGTTCTTGGGTTCAATTATTTGTAAACCTCTGGGAAAAAGAGGAATCCAGTGAATTAAACAGCTGCTGAAGTCTGGCTTTCTGGTGCTTCACTTCTAGTTGTTGCTTCCAGTCATAGTCATTTCTCTTTCAAATTTGTCTCATTGCTGTTTGTTCTAGTCACACGAGATGGCTGTAAGGTGATGAGAAGTTTCTATGGCCATATAAGCTGCTAGTTTAGAATATCAAAATTTTCATTTATGGGTTCAGTAAGCTAAAGATGTGACCAAGCAACATGATATGATTCAGCGTGTTCTGCACAATGGTACCTAATACGACACCCACAGCAAGTAGACTTTTAAGTGATTATTAGCACCACAATGCACAGGTAGTTACGTGGAGAATAAATATTTGTTCTCAGTGGTGATAGGTTTCTTCACTAAAGTCAACTCCTCCTTTACATTTCTGTCTTACGCTTTTCACTAGAGTATCCATTTGTTTGGAATGGGGGAAAAATAGTTGTTCTAGACTACACTTGTGAACATAGTTGTTACATTTTGCATGATGTTGTAACTAACTGATAAGCTGTGGTGCCTAGACTGAATATCTGAGTTATGAAGGGCCATTAAAATTTGCGCCTTTGCTAAAACCAGGCATCTAGATATGCCTTTCAAATTGATCTAAGGATGAAAGAGTGGTGATGTTATGGCCCTTCCTAGACCCAGCTGATTCCTTGAAAATACTCCTGTTTGTCTGATGTAAGTTGTTCAATTTTTGACGTAGTACACACATTACAAGTCATGCGGTAGTGCAGGCTTCTGCTTGAAGCCTTTTGTCTTCTCTTGTGCTTCTTTCCAGTGTCTGTCAGTCAGTCCCTACACTGTTTGATTATGGTTTTCTGATTATTTGTAGTAACTAAGACTTTGCTGTAAGAACAGAAGCAAAAATTAATTAAGGAGGAGGACAAAGTGGAATAGAAACAATCTGTTTTATATGTTCATTTGAATCATTTATAGGACATGAGCAGTGCTGACTGCAATTTTATAAATGAACTCATGTTCTTAAATACATGTAGAGCTATTTATGCTCTACTACTGTACCAAAATATTAAAAGTCCCAGAAAGTTGCTTCAACTGATAACTGAAATTCCAGTTTGTGCTCTCTGCAGTGGATCCTAGTAGATCAATTTCTGATACTGACCTTCTCTTTAGTCTTCCTTTAATATTTAGTGTTTGGGTAAATGTTGGTTTAATTTCTGCTTTACAAAGTAACAGAAATTATACAAGATTTAAAAAGCAAATAAACAAAAACTCTGCAGTCTAAGCACAAAATGCAAAGCCCAGGTTACCTTGCTTGACTTTCTAGTAAATTGGGTTTTAGTTTGGAGCAATTTCCATGGTTGAGACATTCCCGATGCTTCTTCCAGTTTTTACTATGCACTGTAGACCAACTTCATTATATTTTATTTACATTACAGACACTTCTTTAAATATATATACTTGCTAATAAGGAAGTAAAACTGAAAAATAGCTTGTTTTCATTACTGTTATTTTACAGACAGCTTTTGGTAGAACCCTATGTTTTTCTAATTGCCATCTTAAACCTTCATGATAAATCAGTAATAAAATCTGAGCTAATATACTATTTCTTGGGATCTTTTCTGTTTGAGTTACAATCACATTCCTTTTTTCTTGTAGAACTGCATCAATTTGTATTCACATAACTTAAAAGGAGTGTGAAAGAAGACAAAATATGACCCAGCAATTTATTCTCTGTTAAATTTTGTCATTGTTCATTCTTGTGGCATGTGTCTTTATATAAGACAATAGCTGGGAAAGGGCATAAAAGGAGATAAAGCCATGATACAGTAGCTTCAGTGTCAGCATGCAGATCAATGCTGTAGTTAGTATAAGCTGATAGGATTCTCAGCAGTAACTAAATACTGAAACTTTTGTGACCAATTAGTAGATACAATACTATACAATTAATTTGTAACAGTTGTGTAATCATAAAGTAAGAGGACTTGATATGAGTTCAGATATTACATACCTTAGATTCACTAGAATCTTAATAGATAATCTTGACGTGGATCGTAATGCTTTGTTTCTTTAAAAAAAAAAAAGTACTGATGAACTATTCTTAGTCCATAAGCTGTTTTAGTCAGAAAAACTTTACTTTTCCAGCTTGATCATCTTCTTATCAGTAAATGGCTAATAGCAAAACCCTGAAGATGCAATTTGGAAATTAATGGGAAAAGGGAGGGTCAGGTTAGGGAACATTTAAACTAGAGATAAAAGTCCCATGGGACCTAATGGGATGCACCCACGAGTGCTGAGTGAGGTGGCTGATGTTAGTACAAGGCCATTCTTCATCATCTTTGAAAGGTCCCAGCAGTCAGGGGAGGTTCTTGGGATTTGAAGGGGGGAGGGGAAGGGGAAGCAAATGTCATTCCTATTTTCAAGAAGGAAGTTGTGGGAAATTTCAGGCTGATCAGTCTCACCTCAATCCTTGGGAAAGGTTATGGTGCAAATAATCCTTTCCAAACTTCTAGGACAAGAAGGTGCTTGGCAGCAGTCAGCATGGATTTACAAAGGGGGGACCATATCTTCTACAATGTGGTGACTGGCTCTGTGGATGAGGGGCGAGCTGTGGATATAATCTCAGCTTTAGCAAGGCTTTTGACACTTTCCTGTGGTTGTTCTAGACAAACAGATGATGTATGGGCTAGGTGAGTGGACAGAGAGATGGACCGGAAACTGGCTCAACTGCTGGGTTCAAAAGGTTGCGATCAGCAGCCTGAAGTCCAGCTGGAGGCTGGTCACTAATGCTATACTAAAGGCATTGATACCATGGCAATTAATGGCCTGGATGATGGCACAAAGTGCATCCTCAGCAAGTTTGTAGATGATGATAAAACTGGGAAGAGTTGCTGATGTATCAGAGGGACCTGGACAGACTGGAGAAATAGGCAGACAGGAATCTCGTGAAGATCCACAAAGAGAAATAGAAGTCCTGCACCTCGGGAGGAACAACCCCATGTACCAGTACAGGCTGGACAGATTGGCTGGAAAGCAGCTTTGCAGAGAGAGAACTGGGGTGGTGGTGGTGTCCTAATGGACAAAGGTGACCATGGGCCAGAAATGGGCCCTTGCAGCAAAGAAGGCCAACAGCTTCCTGGCCTGCAGTAGGAAGAATGTTGGCAGCAGGTCGAGGGAGATAGTCCTTCCCCTCTGCTCAGTACCTGGCGTGCTGGATCCAGTTCTTGGCTGCCCAGTACAAGAGAGCCTTGGACATGCTGGAGAGAGTCCAGCAAAGGACTGCAACATGCTTTAAGCATCTGACGTATGAGGAGGGACTGACAGAGGTGGAACTGTTCAGTCTGGAGAGGAGGAGGCTCAGGGAGGCTTTAGCACTGTGTACAAATACCTGGCTGGTGGATGAGTAAAGAAGATGGAGCCAGGCTCTTCTCAGTGGTGCCCAATGATAGAATGAGAAGAAATGAGTGCAAACTGAAATACAGGGAATTCCACTGAAACGTGAATGTGAGGGTATATTAATTGAGGGTGATCAAACACCAGAACAGATTGCCTAGGTAGGTTGTGGAGTCACCACCCTTTGAAATACTCAAAATCTGAGTAGCCAAGGCCTTGACCAACCTGTTGTGAGCAGTGGTGTTAGACTAGATGACCTCCAGAGGTCCCTTTAAACCTTAACTGATGTACATAATTTTAGCTATATTTCACCATTGTAGGAGTATAATTCAGGAATTACTCTAAACATGTTAGCTGTGTTAATAATTTAATTTAGACTATATAATACACATTACACACATACTCTGTCAATTAAAAACTGATAATAGCATGAATGGTATTAACATACAGTTGTTATTATTAAAGAAATAAAACCAATGGCATAGCTGTAAATCCATGAAGTTGACTAATAATGTAACAATCGCAGTGCCTATATGCAATCTGCTCCAATCCCTGGTTGACGCTACCATCTTGACATTTTGCCAGGAGTTATCTAATGTGCTAGCTTAGTAACCCTTCTTCCCATACCTAGTCTTGGTGAATTGAAGCTCTGTTATGTTGGAGGGTTAGCACCTACTACCTGTTGTGGTGTGGCATATCATTGAGGTGAAATGATGATTCTGACTTAGACACTTTGGTGAAATATTTATCCTCATGCCAGCAATACTTAGCTGTGCTCTACAATTTTCACTTTAAAAAGATACCTTTGAAATAATTTGGAGTTTACTGAAAAGGTGCTATTGCTGAAAAAGTGCAAATGGAAAAACAACATAATTCAGTATAAATATTTTTCATATTTTTAAGTTAGAGTATGAAGGGGAACTCCATTTTTTTCTTTTTTATGTCTTCTTAGGTTCTCAATTAATAGTTTTGTATGTGGTCCTTTTAGCAAGATGGTCACTTCTTCCTTTTTTTCACTTGCAGGAAAAAGCAGTTCTGTAAAAACTCATCTGTTTATCACTGTTGTCTGAGTGCCGGTTTTTCTCTAGCTTTTTTGAAGACAATAAATCTCTAAATAATGAAGAACTTCTTTAGGCTCGTTCCACGCTTGTACAATTGGAAGACTGCACTTTGAGATGTTATACTGTCTGGGAGTACGGATGAGTTCAGGCATAATATCCCTAGCAGTCCCTATTAAACAGCTTCTAAAATAGCAGCTCTCTTGTTACTGCTCATTGAATTCCATGATCTAGGCCAGTTGTTTAGTCTGACACCTATCTCTTTATTTCCCTCTATTTTCCTTTATTTTAAAAAGTAATCTTAGTATAGGTTCAGGTGCTAGCTGTCTTCCTATGTCTCAGTTCTGACAGGTTTTTTTTACTTTAATTTCCATTCTTTTTTCTGTCCACCTTGTTTTTCTTTTTTCCTGAAAACAGAATATCCACTGACAGTAGTCTGTGTGCTTAGGAAGAAATGCAATTTCAGTAGACCAGAAACTGCTCTCTAAGCTGCTATCCACATTGTAGTTAAATTTCTATCCTGCTTATATTCCCTTTTGCTTTGTGAGCTTAATTTAGTTCTAGACATATTTGTGGCTACATTTCTTCAGCTCCGGTGCTTTAAAACACTTCAACATACTTAATTTTTTTATAACATGGATTTTGACTTTTGGCTATTGAAAGAACTAAACCTTGTTTCATAGAACATCTTATATAAAAAACAGAAAAGAAAACACCCCCCCCCCCCCCCCCCTCCAGCCGTTGAAGCTGATTTTGTTCTTTATTTTGCAAAGTGACATGTTTGGTACAAGTTAAATTAGATTAATTTCTCAAACAAAGTTGACTGGACTGTATATAGAAAGAATTTTTTCAAACTTAAAAAAATGAATGTTTAATTTCGCTAAGATGCTAGTGAGCTTTCATAGAATACTTAAAATAATTGTATTGGAAAAGAGGTTACAGTTTTTGGTTAAGGTTGGTGTTTAACAAAAGTTCATCTGGAATTAGTTTTTAAAAGTGTATCATCTCTGAGATTTAGACTAAGCAGCAAAAGCTTTATAGAGGTTGGTCTGGACCAGGCTCTCCATGCTTCACTAAACATTTTTAGAAATTTAGTATTTATCATGTGACAGTTGGATATCCTAACTTGCTGAAAATTGAGTTCAGCTGTATTCCTAAACGCTTGAATTCTGTAATACAAAGCTGAGATAGGTAGAGCGATTAATTTAAGTGAATAGGTGAAGTCCTGTAAGTGTGATATGACCAAAGCCAATTTGTGTATGTTGAGATACCTGTTTTCTGTCCTGGTTACCACAGATTGGTTTTTGTAATAAGAATCCTGATATTGCTTAAGGATCTTGTCTTGGCAGTTGAGAGCTGTGTGATGATATGTGTGGCAGTGGCTTTGTTTTTAACTGAGGGAGTGAGGGAAAAGAATTTTCAAGGCAAGATTGAGAAAATGATAATCTTTAGTAAATGTTTGGTTACATGAAGCAGGATTACTGTCTTGAGTGAAAGGTACTTGTATCTAATCCTTGATATGTTTTCATGACCAAACTCAAATGTTATCACTATCCTTCAGTGCCTCTCAGGCTAAGTGTTCTGCAGCATCTGTATTCAAAAATATCAAAAAATCATATTTAAGTATGTGTATTATCAGCATAGTTCAGCTCAAAGAGGGCAGAGTTAAGTTGCTTCAGGAATAGCCTTCCCTTAACACAGTTTTTACTGTTTTCCAGAAGATGCAGTGTAGCTAAGTGTTGTGCTCTTGAGTGGACACAAGTTGCTGCAAGGTCCACTCACTTCATGTTCTTGATCTATTTAATTAAGATTGGCCTTTCAAAATAATTATTTAGCATTTGAAGTATCAAATTTGATCACTTAAACTGTCTCAGTTTCTTTGACTGTAGTTCTTTAGTGCAGCCAGTGACTATTTAATCTAACTAAAACAGTTTTGCTCTCCTTTCTTGATTTTTTTCTTTCTTACAAAAGATGTCAACATGAGAGTCCTTGGGGGGAAAAAGAATCAGGAACAATATAAGTTTTTATTGCACTGAGTTAAGGATATTTTTTAAAGCCCTGTCATCTCAGTGAATAGCTTGTCCATTTGGGCATTTTTCTGCTGTATTTGAACAGACAACATCATAGTTTTTCTTTACAAGTGCTAATTTATCTTGGAACCATGAGAAAAGTGAAAGAGATGAGTTATTCCCAAAGATCATCTGAGGAAAAACTATGTTCTCAGCTGTTGTAGTTTAACCCCAGCTGGCAGCTCAGCCCCACACAGCTGCTTGCTCACTCTCCCCTGGTGGGATGGGGGAGAGAATCAGAAGAGAAAAAGTGAGAAAACTCGTGGGTTGAGATAAAGACAGTTTAATAGGTAAAGCAAAAGCCGCACACCCAAGCAAAGCAAAACAAGGAATTCATTCACTGCTTCCCATCGGCAGGTAGGTGTTCAGCCATCTCCAGGAAAGCAGGGCTCCATCATGCCTAACGGTTACTTGGGAAGACCAATGCCATCACTCTGAACGTCCTCCCTTCCTCCTTCTTCCCCCAGCTTTATATGCTGAGCATGACGTCACATGGTGTGGGATATCCCTTTGGTCAGTTGGGGTCAGCTGTCCCGGCTGTGTCCCCTCCCACCTTCTTGTGCACCCCCAGCCTTCTCACAGAGAAGGCCTTGACCCTGTGCAAGCACTGCTCAGCAATAAGGAAAACATCCCTGTGTTAATCAATACTGTTTCCAGCACAAATCCAAAACACAGCCCCATACTAGCTACTATGCAGAAAATTAACTCTATCCCAGCCAAAATCAGTACATCAGCTTAATGATGGGCATTGCTTGTCCTCTGTCATTCTGGGGCGGGGGGGAAGTTGTATTTTAGATTTTGTTTTCTTTGCAGGAAAAAAATAGTATGAACCTTATCTTTTTTCTTTTTTTTTTCCTTCAAGACAATAGCGATCACTCATACTGTCTGAGGAAATATACTTCCCAAATCAAAGTTTATGCATTTCACCAGGTCTATGGCTCTATCTGATTTCTACACAGCATTCTTACTGCTGTTGTTTTATACATGTACCTGAGTTCCTTCCTTCTCTATACACCTGGTAAGTCTGGAAGATGAAGTAATGGGACTCTGTGAAGACTGCACGTAATAGATGTGATAAGCGGGAGAGGATGGAAAATAAATTTCCTGCCAACTCAAAGTCCAGTTTACACATAAAACTACTTCAAGCCTCTTTTTTGTGGTACTAGAGACTCAGAAGTTGTCTGAATACATTCCACATCCTTTTTTAAGATTTCTGTTACAGAGTTTCTTGATATCATCACTTGGAGAGAGTAATGAAGAAGCCCAGGAACTCTTTGGAAGTTCTGTCTTCAGCCTGCTGCATCTTGGAGGGCTCTGTCATGATCAGCTGTGTTGTGTGCTATGTGAGCCTTCCTTATGCCTCTGGTAACACACAGTTTTAAAGTGGCTGGTGTTACTTATTCCAACTTTCTGGATTATTACCTATAAATAATGGTGAATTGCAAAAGTTTTCCTTCAGAGGTGATATTTGATATTGAAGTGTTTGACACTTTGAGTGGTTGAGACTGACATGCATCTAAGTTATTTTTCTTTGAGTACTTCTTAACTTGTTTTATGCGTGGAATATTGAATTATATGCCACAGAAATGGTATTTCCATGCGGTTGCCACTGCTTGCACATGGCATTGTAGGTAATTGTTTCTGAGAAGCTGACAGTTCTTCACTGAAGAAAAAGCTGGCTGCTAGTCTATCCAGAGATTAAGAAAGAAGTTGATTTTTTTTTTCTTAATGGCCTAATGTAGCTGCTTTAGGGTAAGAGTTCTGCACTTTAATATTAAAAGACAAAACCATCTTTTAACACACAGTAGTATAAAATTTGGGGAGAAAATATAGGTTTATCTGCAGATGATTCACATGAATCTTTTTTAACAAGCATCTTCCTCCCCCACCCCAGCACAATTAGTCAGGTTGACTTTCAAGGGCTGGAATAAGAGGCATAAAATTTGCTGAGGTGAAAATGCAGTATGTCTGTGACAGTAACCAGTAGACAGGGACAGTAAGTAGACTGTGGTGTCCTGCTAGCTCTTCTGTTCTTGGATTGATTTTTTTGTTTGTTTTTGTTTTTGTAGCTGAGCAACAATTGTGAAGATGTTCTGGGATTTGGTTTGATCATGGAGTTTCACAAGTGCATTGTGAAATACCAATGTAAAACTTATTCCTGTTTATACAGGAAAAATAGGAGTGCTCTAGGGCTTCTTATCCCTATCCCCTGTAAGCAAGGGTTAAGCTACATTATTGTCAACTGAAAAGGGCAGGGGTAGAAGTAGGTTTTGCATAAGGGAACTGTGTGTCATGTCACTCTACTTTTTTTTTTTTTTTCTTGAAATCTTCAGAAAGGAGTTGAATTTTGGGAGCAAATATTTATAAGGAACGCTGATGAATCTATGTACTTCTTAAAAAAAAAAAACAGAAACCTGCACAAATTGCAATGCAATTATAAACTTAGTTATATCAGTAAAAAATTTGCATGATGTGCACTTTGTTCTAACTGGCATTATTTTAGTTTATTTTGAATGGATTAGTTACGTGTGTAAACTTAGCCTGTATTATATGAACAAAATTCGGGATTTATTACAATTTAAAGTCTAGTTAAAATTAAATTGACATCTGCATAACAAGACATTTTCTTGGAATCTATATTGAGTCAAAGCACTTTTTAGGAAAAAAAAAAGTGTATTTCTATGTGACATGCAGAATGCATTGAGAGAGATTTCACGT
>NW_008795490.1:12531617-12533495 GCF_000699145.1 Aptenodytes forsteri
AATTCTTTTCGGTAGATGTTCTTGTGCTTCCCCCCCCCCCCCCGAAATAAACTGTAGTCAATTCTACCATCAGTGTCTCTGCATTGGTATCTTGGATAGTTGATAAAATATGTCTCTCTTGGTCTGTAAAGATCATTCTCTTGTATTACTCTGTATCTTGGCTACTTGCTCTGAGGAATTAAAAACTTTAAGTACTGTTATGAACTTTGATACCAGCCACTCTTCAAACTTTATTTTGGTTTTTGGGAACCCTGAAAGTTTCATAAGGAAGAAAAATAACCTCCATTGAAATGTTATATTTAAGCCCTTTAATTTTTAGTCTAAAATGTATAAAGTTCCTTAAGTCCACATGTTCCATATTAACAAAGTAGATTGATTTTCTGCGTTCTGTAGCTTTAAAGTAAAAATGTCCAAAGCTCTTCATCTTTAGGAAACTTCTGAAATATATGATGAAATAATATTGTGTGGAAGTATCGCAGGAAAGATGATGAGTTATGTGTACACAATATGTGCCTACATAGAGCATGAGCAATTAATTCAATTAATTTATTTTAACCTTAAAACTATTGTATCTCTTAGAGATAACGTCCATGTAGCCTCAGACTCTTCAGAGTAATGTGTGAATGCCTGGAGAGGAAGAAAGAGGGAGAAACCATTGTTTGAATAGTTCTGGAGGAACATGACTTAAAACAACTTTCACAGGCTGTGAACTGTTAAGTAGTTTCAATTACCTTTTATTACTTTCTTTAAAGAGGGTTCAGTTCGCTTACAACTTACATGTGTTATCCTTGTATCAGAGAGACTTGTCAAAGTATGTGAGGATGAAAAGTATTGAGTACTATTTGCCAAAAATTGTAACGACTGAATCTTTGTGCTTACTTGAAATGACAGAAGCATATCAAAGGATAAAATAACTTGGGGTCATGATTCAATAGTGTAATATTTGTGAGATGTAATGGCAGTTGAGTTTTAATAGCTTGAGTGAGCAGACTGTTGGAATGTTTGAGATTTAATTTCTAGAAGCAATTTTAAATTTATTTTAGCACAGTGCAAATGACATAATTTTGACCTACTCCTTTCCTGATAATTGATGTCTGTGGGAGCAGGTGTAAGTTATTAATCTTTTGGGGTGATCTACATGTGCCTCTTGCTTTCCTGAGGGGGGGGAAATCAACTTGCTTCCCTCCCCCCCCTTGTTCTGTGTGTGGTTTCTAGGTCGTTGAGAGGAAATTTTGTCATTATATTTGGGATCTGTGATAAAGATTTGTTCAGATTTTCTGCTTTAAATATAATCGGAGTTTTAGTAGAGAATAACACCGTTTAAACAAACAAAAAGAAGTGCTAACTGCATAATGATTACTAGTTAGAAGCAAATGAAGATCCTATTGGGTTTGTTTACTGCATTCAGTCTATTCAGTGGTCTAATTAAATATTTGTAACAAAAGGCATAAAAAGGATTGACTGTATTTTACGCACGTATGAACAAGTGAAATACATTGGAGTTGACATAGGTTGTATGGTTACTTACAGTTTGCTAATATAAAGTAAAAATATGTTTGCTTAATGTACAATTAAGATCAGTTTTTAACCCTGAATTAAGAAAAGTCTGAATGAACTTGATATGGAACAGATGTTTAATTGTTATTGAGTTTTGATTTGCAAATCTGTATTTCTGACTGCTCAGATCATAGAATCATAGAATCATTAAGGTTGGAAAAGGCCTCTAAGATCATCGAGTCCAACCATCAACCCAACACCACAATGCCCACTAAACCATGTCCCTAAGCACCTCATCTACACGTCTTTTAAATACCTCCAGGGATGGGGACTCCACCACTTCCCTGGGCAGCCTGGTCCAATGTTTAACCACTCTTTCAG
>NW_008795490.1:12537288-12541164 GCF_000699145.1 Aptenodytes forsteri
CGTGTCATTTAGGTCCACTCCTTCTGCCTTGTGCCAAGAGGGCAGGGGATCCTCTGCTTCTCGTGGAGCCTCCATCTGCTGCCTTTGCCTCAGGGATGGTAGGGGGTGGCTCCACCAATCTATCTCCCTCTCATACTCCCTGGTACTCCTTAACCTTTCCACTTCCTCCTTCAGCTCTGCTACCAGGCTGAGCAGATCATCCACCTGGTCACACCGCACACAGGTGTTGTCTCTGCTGCCCTCTGGTACAAGTGACAGGCTCAGGCACTCCCTGCAGCCGGAGACCTGGACAGCTGTATGCTTGCATGAGGGCTCCATCTGGGTCACCGCATTCTTTCTGGTGATGGCTTTCGGCTGAGTGAAAACCATAGCTGGGTCCTATGTTTTGGCTAGATGTTCAGACTAGTGTTTAAACAGACCACTTAGGTTTAGTCAAAGTATGACATTTTTATTCAGAAAAAGAAAAATAGGGATGACATTAAATTTGACACATTTTTAAAATACTGGTCCAGATTCGACAGACACCACTGAAAGTAATGTTTATATGTGAAGTCATCTCAAAGCCAAAAGATGCTCTCTACATCTCTGCAAAGTTCATGCAGAGGGAACCAAACCCCTTTATTTCACCTCTGGCATCACCACAACCAAATGAATGTACATGGTATAAATGCCCTTATTTACATAGTCTGAATGTACATACCAGTTTTGGCACCAACATACAAAATGACAATAATAGTACCTTCCTTACTCTTTCAGTACTCAAAATACTAAATCCTGAAGGAAAAAGAGATTTACCAGGGTTTTAGATAAGATCTGAACATCTTCCCACAAATCAAAGTAGGCAAATAACTCTCAGAAAGGTTAAAGTCACAAATGAGCTCTGAAAGTTTTACCCCGTGACTGAAGTGAGTTTTGTATCCCATATAAACACAGCCAACTGTGTGGCTTGGTTTCAGTGGGAAAAGGGGATGTCACGGTAATAGCAGCAGTGGACTATTTTTACAGTTTGGAAGAGTCATCGTTTGCCTCACTGTGCTTTGGGCACGGATCCAAATGTTCTAGGTCTGAAAATGACTAACCTCTCCACCACACCAGTGTATTCTGCTCACTTGTTTTTTAAAGCCTGTGTTAATTCCATGGCAGTGTATTGGCACCGTCCATCCCAACCTATGGTTCTGGTTACACTTTGGCTTTCCTCCAGAGTGCGGCTGCTGAGATCACCCCCCTTACACCCTCGGAAAAGGGTTTGTGTCTAGCCAGATCAAGTCCCAGGTCCTCCTCACTGTGTGGTATCATGGATGTAAGCTCTGGTGCAGAGAGGGGACGGCTAATAAGGCTGGTCTCTGGGCTGCAGGGTTGGTTTCTGCCATGGCCTGAGAAGAGTAACAGCACGAGGTTTGTCCTTGGGAGACGAGTGGCAGAGGATGCATTAGGGATGCCCGGCAGCTGTGGCCAATGCATGGCCACCAAGGGCAGGGGCAGCCCCCTGGGCCTCCTGGGCACAGGGACTGCCTCAGGGCCAGCACCCCAAAGGCCTTCCTTCAAAGGACGCTGGTCGGAGGGGCGGTGGGTGGGGCTGCGGGGGGTCCTGTCACCCTGTGTCACAGTGCCAGCACCCGGCAATGCAGCAGTCACAATGCCTCAGGGCAGGATAAAGGGGGCAACCTCCCGTGTCCTGCTGCCAGCCTGCCTGGCTTTGCTGTCGGGACAGAGCTGGCCCAGGGGCAGCCCAAAGACATCCAAGAGAAAGTCCTTGAGGAACCGGTAGAATTCCTTGGAGAAGGGAGCTGAGGGAGGAAGACTGGAGGCTGGACAAGGCTGCTGGTGGTTCTCTGCAAGGCCAGCTCCCAGCAGGGCCATGTTCAAAGCTCATCTGATGGACTGAAATCCTGCTTCAGCCTTTGGGGAACAGATGCCAGCTCCTCAGGAGATGAGAAGAACCACCAACACCTAGGGGTGCTCGAGGCTATCAGGCCTTTTCAGCTGGATAGCAGTGGCAAGACCAAGAGAATGCCTTCTTGAGGAGCACTGAAGAGCTCACTGACCTCATCCCCTGTAGAGCCAGGGGCAGCAGCTGTAAGAAATGGGATGCATAGATGTTGCAAGGGGGTCCCAGTGCTTTGGAGCACCCACTGGTGTCCTGCCAGGTGTGGGAAAGATTCTTGCCCCCAAGGTCAATCAGGCCAGGGGCATTTTGCTGCTCTTGGAAGCTCCTGAGCTGGCTCCAGGTTGAGGGAGAATAGGGATTGGGCATCTCCTGGGAGGCGTGATCAGCATGTGGGATGAGGAGGCAGGTCTTGCTCACATGCTCAGGGAATAGCCGATCGCCAGCTCTGGGGTCAGGAACAAATTTTCCCCCGGGGCCAATTGGCACTGGTCCCCGGGGGTTTTTTGCCTTCTTCTGCAGCATTGAGCATGCCCATTTGTCAGGGCTCCTCTGGTCTATTTTGGCTAGGTTACTGCCTGCTGCTCATGCACCACAAAGATGGCCTCTCGTGCCCTGCAGCTGCGGGGAGCAAGGCTTTTTCCCCCCCAGGGTGGGCAGGCAATCGTCCCAGGGGGTTTTTTGCCTTCCTCTGCAGCACTGAGCATGGCCCCTTGCCAGGGCTCCTTTGGGCCATTTTGGCTAGGTGCCTGCTGCTCTTGCCACCACCAAGGTGCCACTCATGCCCTGGCTCTCTTTGCCATTGCAAGTTTGTATCGGGAGTGAGCTCTGGTCTTTCCTTGGTTCCATTTCCCCAGGTGTTCTTACTTGTGCAAAATAGCCTGTGCTTGGAAGAACTCTAGGCTTGCTGCACCATCAGGAGTTGCTGCTTTTCAGCTCTCCCTGCATGCAATACAAGCACGAGGCAGGCAGGAGACTGCTTTTCATGCATCACTGGCCAAAAAGCACAGCGGAGCAATTTTTTGCAGCCAAAAAGTATGCTTGTCATCAATATGCGTCTTACTTTTGACAATACCCCAGGGTACCACACACCTCTTCTTTCGTGTGGTCGGTACCGATCCTCAGGAAAAAGGGACTGCTTGGCCTTTATCGCTGCTGCTACTTTCTGTGACTTGCCTTTGCCAGACTGCAAGGGATTTTTTTTTCCAGCTAAACTGAAGAATGCATCAGCTTGCTCCTGGCTACACATGCACATTGTGTTAATGCTTGTGAGTATTGGTTCTTAAACAGATTCAGAAAAATTAAATAAATAAATAAAATAAAATCCTGTTTCCACTTGTAGCTTTTGATATGTATCCTTGAAACTGTTTTTGAAGCTGAAAAACCCCTGGCATTTCAGGCAAATAAGTCTCGTTATTAAACTCATGGTGAGTGCAGGGAATAAAATAGAATAGTTATGCTATGTTATGCAATAGTTATGCATGACAAGCTAGGTCTGCGGGGTCCATCCAGGAAAGCAGCTCTCTGCAGTGCAGGTCCCAGGCCCATCCAGGAGACAGGGTCAGAGATGGGCATACCTACGACATCGCTCAGGCAGGGACTGAAGGCCCCAGGCTGAGCTGAGACACGTGCACTGGGCCCTTGGCAGGAGACGGTGTGGGTGGGGGTCCCAGGGGAGGCCAGTCCCAGCCACTGAGGCCTGAGACCACCCCCGGGACCCTGACAGAAGTAGACTTACACTGCTCATGTGTTCTCCTTTAGACATTTATGGTTGGCCACTTTGGAGACCGAGTATTGGGCCAGATAGACCCTGTCACCGAGGATGAGGAAAAGGCTGAGGTACTCAATGCCTTCTTTGCCTCAGTCTTTAATAGTCAGATCAGTTATCCTCAGGGTACTCGGCCCCCTGAGCTGGAAGACAGGGACAGCGAGCAGGATGAACCCCCCATAATCCAAGAGGAAGCAGTCAATGACCTGCTACGCCACCTGGA
>NW_008795490.1:12542504-12555284 GCF_000699145.1 Aptenodytes forsteri
TGAGGCCGCACCAACGCTGAATACAGCGGGATGATCACCTCCTTTGACTGGCTGGTTATAACTGTGTTTGATGCATCCCAGGATGCGGTTTGCCCTCTTGGCTGCTAGGGCACGCTGCTGATTCATATTGAGCGTCCTGTCGATCAGCACCCCCAGATCCCTTTCTGCAGGGCTGCTCTCCAGCCACTCCTCTCCCAGTTTATACTTGTGCCTGGTGTTACTCTGTCCTAGGTGCAGAATCCGGCATTTGGACTTGTTAATTCATATTGAGCGTCCTGTCGATCAGCACCCCCAGATCCCTTTCTGCAGGGCTGCTCTCCAGCCACTCCTCTCCCAGTTTATACTTGTGCCTGGTGTTACTCTGTCCTAGGTGCAGAATCCGGCATTTGGACTTGTTAAATTTCTTCCCATTAATCATAGCCCAATGGTCCAATCTATCCAGATCCCACTGCATGGCCTCTTGTCCCTCAAGATAGTCAACAGCACCTCCCAGTTTAGTATCATCAGCAAAATTGGTAATGGTGCATTCAACTCCTGAATCCAGATCATTGATAAAAATATTGGATGGAACTGGTAGCCCTGAGGAACACCGCTGGTGTTTATATTGCATTTGTAGCTGGCAACTCTTTTATAGCCAAGCAGATCCATAATATCCTATTCTAATTCCCAACTGCATAGAAATTTCCATTCTGTATGTCTGCTGCAATTGGTTTGCTCTGATTTGCTCTTCTTGTGAGAAGGAGGTAAAGGACAGAAACCTTGTTACCCCTGCTTTTATGAAGTGGTTGTATTATGAGATGGCATCTGTGGTGTCTAAATACAGATTTGGAATCAGTACTGGAATAACCTCGGTTACGTACATTCTTTCTATGTTCTCACTTAAAGAAAAGCATAATTTAGGGGCGATACAGAATACTGCTGTTCTGAGTACAGTGGTGTTTTAAACTACTGGCTCTGTAAGCCTGTTCTCACTTCTTCTCAGCCTCTGTATAGCTAGGCTGAATACGCTCCCCTTCATGTGGGGCTGAGTATGGACTTATGCTTTTACTACCATTTCAGCATTAGAATCTGGAATAAGGAGACTTCCTTGTTTGCAGTGCTAATGTTTGCATTTTACACATTGGTTGTGACTATCACCTGACACCTCAGCCAACTGGTAGAAAAAGAAGTAGAATCCAGTTTAAAACATAACATTAAACTGTGCAAACCATGATGCTGCCTTCTTAGAGTCCCCTGCTCTTCTATTAAACAGTTTCTAACTTCTGAAATGACTGGATCACAACAGTTGTCTTCTCTATGTAACTTCAGTTCTTGTTTAGAGACACTCTCCTAGGAGTATGGTGTTTTCCAGAAAAATTATATGTTATCCTATAATTTAAACTGTATAGTAATGCCTGTCCCCAAAGGGATTACAAAGAAATTGCACTTGAAAAGTTTGGGTTTGCAAATTAAATACTTTTGCAGATTTTTAAAACTATATCACAATATATTAAAAAAAAATTAAAGAACTAAGAGTCTTTTAATTTTACAAGTAGGATTTTATAATGAGAACCATTGCTGATACTGAGAGGCTTCTTACGCTTTTGAATCTACGACAGAGCTCTATAAATGTCACCTTCTGATACAATAACTTCTTTGTATCGTGCTGCTGTCTAGAATGTAGACTAACATAACTTGGTCTTCATGGCACGGTGGTGTTTTTCCTTATGTGGAAGAGCTATAAACTTACAAAAATATTTTTAAAGATACAGTGGACATTGCCAGTGTGTCCAAATTCTGTGTTGACTATGACTTCCTAAGAAGAGACTGTGCGATATTTTACTGTTATACTTGCAATATATTTCCTGTAGATTTGGCTGCTTTGTGTTTCTGTATGTCAAAGACTTGATATTAAATGTGGTTTTTAGTTTATGAACTTTATGAAAAGCTATATAATTAGCAACTGACTCCAGATATGGACTTAATGATAGCATGTATTATTTCTGCACTAATCTGTAGATTTCCTTTACTGAAATATGTATACCGTGGAACTTGTCTTTGCAAGGTGTGATCACTGACGTGCACAATCATTTAGGGAGGAAAATTATATCTATTACATGCATCTAAGCAGGCTAAGATTCTTCAAACCCTCTCTTGCTTATACTTTTCCTGCCTTCGGTTTAGCTCTTCTCTATATTGCTGATTTTTTTATTAAGCTGAAGGTGAGGCTGTCAAGAAAACTAAGTGGTTACTTCAGACTCTTAGGGGAAATAGTCATCTGTCTTTCTGAAAGTAAAATTTTTGAAAGTACCAAACAGACTTAAGATTCCCAGTTCCCTATTTCAAAAGTGACTCTGACTTCTAAGCTGCACTGCCTCGTTGTGATGCTTGGGCTACTAAATGTGCTCATTTTACAAGTGTTTCTTTGAAAATTTTCTGATCTTCGGGACTGTAATGTCTGCTGAACAATGCAATCTTGAATAAATAAAGCTTTGGATTCTTGGGGAATAAAACAACGCCTTCACTATTTGCTCAGTGCATACCTTCTTTTCTCCCCCCTCCCTCCCCTCCCGGCCTTAATGTTTTGTGCCATGGAGCTGAGCTGCAGGCAAGTGCCGAGCTGGGGCATATTGTGAGTGCTCTGCCACTGTCTGTGGGGGACAATGGCAGCAGTGTCGCGAGGGCCTACACCCTACACAGGGGCAGTTGATGGCGTTTCTGTGGAATTGCAGTGGTGTCTGGCATCTGCTGAAATCTGTAGGATAAGCAAATGCAAAAATTCCTTTAAGCTGCCAGGCCTCTGAAAATGCCATGTTGTGGTCTCATTGATAAATGCCACAAATAGCAGAACAGTCATGAAGGAGTTGGTTCAAACCGGGAGACTGCATGCCATTCATGTTCAAATTTTGACTGTGGAAAGAAATTCTCTTCTTCCCCACCCCTGAGTATGTGTTGTGAGCTGTCTGCTCTAAAACTTTGTCTCCTGTCAGCTGCCATCTCCAGTACAAGAAAACCTTACCCTAAAACCTGGCGCACAGAAGTAGGGCCTGGGCCTGCTTTTCATTACCAGCAACAGGGATGCCCTTGCTTATGTTGCTTATGTTCCCAGTTCCAGGTACAAGAAGAACAGATGATATGGGATGCCCTTGCTTATGTTCCCAGTTCCAGGTACAAGAAGAACAGATAAAACTTCAGGACTAATTGCCATTTGCTTAAGCTGCAGCAATACTGAGCTACAGCAAGCAGCCTTTTTAAGGGTGTGTTAAAATGATGATCAGTCTTCAATTACTATTATAAAGTAGCAGACTATGATATTAAAACTAACGTCAAATAAAAATATGATTTTCATTATTTTTTTCTTTATTACTGACTACCACAAATATTGTTTTTAGGAAGAATAAACTTCTTTAAGACTGTTTTTTATTTTTGAGTCTCTAATGGACTTGTTGGGTACTGAGAGAGTTCATAAATCTACAGAGAGAAGGCAGCCCTCTTTTCTTATTTTCTGCCCCTCAAAACCTCTGCAGTATAGACAGCTAGGTGTGTTGCTTATGTTCTGCCTACACTTGTATGCTACTTCTACTGGTCTGATCACTGACTTTTAGTGGTCTGCTTGTTCTTTCTGTCTATTGAAGATGATAACATGCTTTATTTTTCTTGGGAGTTCATATCACTGATTCATAAAAGTCATTGAGATGTATGCCAAAATGCTAGAAAAGCAGAAGTTAACAGAAATTAACACTGTAGGAAGTATATTAATTTTTAGAAGAATATAATACAGAAAAAGTTGTCTCACGTGAAGAAGTCTTCCGTTACGTCAAAAATAAGGATCCAGAAAAACTAAGAACTATTTAGTGACACTTAATAGTGCAAAGTATTTAAATCAATTTAGGTACTGAATTTTACTTGTGTGTTCAAGTCAATTTTTTTTGATGAATTGAAAAAAATTGAAATGCCTTTATTTTTGTCAGTGATATGTATAGCTTTCAAAATATGGTGAACAGTGTATCATAATAAAGCCACAGCTTTATAATTATTTTACTGATATTTTAAAATTTACTATCAAAGAACAATACCTGTAATTAAGGATTTTACTGATTTACTGATAGTACTTTTCTCTTTTTTTCTTATTTTTTCTTTTTTTTTTTTTTTTTTTTTTAGAAAAGAGCAAAAGGCCAAGTACTGTTTGACAAAGTGTGTGAACATCTCAATTTACTGGAAAAGGACTATTTTGGGCTGTTGTTTTATGAGAATTCAGAACAGAAGGTAAGCCTGTATGAGGGTTTTGTTTGTTTGTTTGTTTTTCTACATTGCTCTTGACTTCAATATTTTAATGAGGTATATTGTATTAAATGTATACCATTACAAACATTTGAGTAAACTGCTGCAAAATACCAATTCTAGTCTGCCGTAAACTTGCAACTTGTGCAAGATACTGATGTGTACGTTGATACCTAACAAAGTGCCCATTTACTATTTAGAGTGGGGGAATATTTAAAATATCTGCATTTTTGAGAAAACTAATTGAGTAGTTGCTAGGCTTTATAGTAAAACAGCAAAATAGTATAGTAAAACAGTATGCCATCCCTGCAAGTGAAGATAGGAAATTTTAACTATCTTTGCCTCAACAGTCTGACAACTCCCCAAATTTCTGAAAACTTTAATTGCTTACTTTTTTTAAAAAACAAGCAATCAAAACTTTGGATGATAAATAATAAAAAAAAATTAATCTTCTACTTGACTTTCCAATAATTTGGCTGCTTTTTCTCATGTATGTTTAATAATGCTTTGAACAGGAACATGAGTAAATCTTGCCCCTAAGTCTGTAACTATTAGGCCTTTGAGTTCCTTTTTTATTAATTTTAAGCTTAAAGAAAATTTTGGCATTTGTAAAGATGAGACTGGAGCTAGCCTATTACCAGTATTGGATGCTAATTTTACAAATGAATAGTGTTTTGATATGAATACATTCAAAAGGATCTCTCAAATACCATTTGATAACTTATTTTCAGTCGTCTTTTGCACTTGCTTACATGTTGGATGGTCGAGCACATCTAGATTGCTGAGCTGGGGAGAAATCTTAAATCAGTTGGTGGCTTGCATTCCACTAATTACCAAAAGCCAATTTAGCTTTTCCCAGCATCTGAACATTTACAGTTAGTTATGAGCCAGCTGTCGCTTTGTCCATGAACTAAAGATATCCCTGCGGTCATCTTTTCCCTCATAAAGAAAACAGACTAATAATTACAAATTGAAGTGGAAAAAATTGTGTTTCTTTTTAATCTCTGTATTTGTAGCAGGAAACATCATTACATGAGTACTATACTTAGTCTAGAAGCTTTTGCTTTTTTTCTGTCAACTTTCTCATCCCACTGTTGTGTTTGAAATGAAGTCTAATTCAGTGGTCTGAATAAATCTGAATTTCTGACAACTTCCATTCACATACAGTTGTTTTCTAGAGTTATTTGCTTTGCTGCAAGGCTTTCTGTGCAGCATTGAGCAAAATACTCAATCCCTCTGTATTAAAGATCCCCTTATATAAAATGGGCTTGATGTATTTTTACTTGGATATTTTATTTTTGTTCTTGATTTGTAAACCATTTATAGAAATGAGAACTTCTTTGGTGTAACAATGAAGAGCATCTCAGTTGATCCTCTGAGTAATATCATAATCTTAATTATTATTTATTATTACAACATGTTGTCCCTTTATTTGTGCTACTCACTATTGAAATCTACACTGTACACACACAACAAAATAACATAAAACAACAGTCTGATCTCTGGCAAGAGAGGAAGGGTCTAATAGCAGACCTGGGATCCTTGAACTATACCAGGAAATAGCCCACTTAGTAGATCCTAGGAGGTGGAATAGGGAGCCTTTGGCTTTTGAAAGTAGAGCAAGAAAGTCTGGATTGGTGTGGAGTTATGTCTTTTTTTTTTTTTCTTCTTTTTTTTCCTGTTTTAATGTGCTTCTAGTTGGAATAAGAGGTTTCTTGGTATTCCTCAGTCATGTGAATGGAGGAACAGAGTACCACACCTTAGAAAGAGTCCATCTGTTTTTTCATGTCTTTATCCTTGGAGATATTAAAAACTTGACTGGATATGAGCCTGGGCAACCTGATCTAATTCAAACCTGGCACTGCCTTGAATTACAGTTGGACCAGTTATCTCCAGAGGTCCCTTTCAGCCTGAATGAGTCCTTGAGCTCCCTATCCATTGACTATGGAAGTGCTACTGTAGCAACACTCATAAATGAGGTATTTACATAAATTAAGCGAGAAGTATCTGGATAATGGGGTCCCTGTGGTTCGATTATTTATATGCCCAGGCTAAGTCTAGCACTCTGTTCAAAAGAAGAGTAGACCAGTTGTCACCTGAATTATGGACAGCAGCAGGCTTTTATTTAAAAACTGGAGAAATCTGGTCCAATTTGTTATGAAGACTAAAAAAACACAGTTGTTGGATTTTGTCTTCTTCATACAAGTAAGTTCTTAGTGTTATTTGGAGAAACTTAAAAAGGAGTCTTCCATAGCAGATTTGCATTTCCCACCTCCTACTTTCTATTGCAGGATTAAGCTTAATTTATGGTGAACTGCAGGAACTACAAGATTTTGAATGCCACTGAGTAACAGTGAAGGAGGGGTTTATTTTAGATATTTCCTGGCTGGATAGCCCATATGCTCTAGATTGTACCCAAAGTGCCATTATGTGAATGGTACTATGCCTCTGGTGCAGCTCTAAGTTGTGATTACCAGGTGAGTGGGAATACCCAGGTTTTCAAAGAAGAATTTGAAAGCGTGGGCTTTGGCATGAACTAGTCGCTTGGCTAAGTGCTTACAGTCTTTTATGGGTTGGACAATCTGTACTGTCACACGTGCATATTTATATAGGCTTGCTTATTTTTACTGCTATTGTCACTCAAGTTACCTAATTCAAAGCTACGGCTTTTGTAAAACACCATGTTTGGAAGTTCTTACACCGGTTATGGTATAAACATATCCTGATAATGTGAAGGGTAGCTACTGCAGTGTCTTAATACGGCAAAATTACTGGTTGTGTGCTGAGAAAGTTCCCCCTCCCCAACTGCCATTTCTTTCATGCTGGTAAGTTTGAAATTGTATAGCTACACAGAATGTGCTCAGTAAGATTGTAGCAGTCATTTTTGTTATTAAAGGGATTTTTTTAATACATGGATGAAGACCGTTTAAATTGTTTTCAGTATGTTAAATATTTGTGGTACGTTTTTAGTGAATGCTTCTGTCTTAGGAATTTTAAGTGTCTCAACTTTTTTTCATTCTTCTAAAAAAGAAAAAAACATTCAACATGTTATATTTTGATTTAATTAATAGATAGAAGTGGGGGGGCTGATCAGTTGTGTTGAGCAATAGCTGCCAAAGAAAGCCTGGGGACTTGGAACTTTTACTGGTTTTAGGGCCTTCTCTTTTGTTCACCTCTGTAGTAAGTTTGAAGTCTTTTTTCATCTCAGTACCAGTTCTTTCTGATGCATTTTTTTCTCCTGTTATGACTGTTGCCTCTTCAGATTAAAATGCCACAAATCTCTGACCTCCAGGCCAGTCAGTACTAAATGCTGAATGATGTGTTTTTCTCATTCTTGTGCGCTCATCACAGCCACCCATTTATGAGCCAGCTGTTGAACTTGACGGCAGCTGTGGGGTGTGGAAACTGAATGCCAGGCACTCTTGAATTAGAGCTGCTCCCTAATGCACCATCGGGGTACCATTGGAGGAGGAGTCCCATTAACTTTTCTCTATGGCTGTTCTGTGCAGCTGGAAGAGATGTTATGTCTTCAAATCAGACTGATTTTTGTTAGCTTTAATACACATCTTAAAACTATTTAGGTCAAATTACTCATTAATGATTTCTTTCATTGTTTTGCAAATGTTAAATTTATCGGTCTAAAGTTTAGTTAGTGATTTCATTGCATTACACCCTCAAATAGTTCATGAATGCTCCATTCACACTGTAATTGGTCTGCAGAAGTGTTAGAAAGCTTCTGCTCCCATGTTCTGGGCACCAGCTGGAAATGCTGCTTTTCTGGATATGTACAAAATACTTTTGTACTGGTAGAGAACATTTTGTTGTTCTTTGACAATTCATTACTTTGTCTCATCTGTAACCTTACCATTCACAAATTAAACAAATAGATTTCTGCCTACTGGAGCAAAGTAGTGTGTATACACTTTGTCTTTTGTTTTGAAAGACAGACCTGTCTATTCTGCATTAAGAGGTCTATTTCAGGGTGGATTCTTTCAATAGTGTTTGTTTTCTCCATAACAGAAGGCCCAGATGCAAAAAAACCCACCCCTGTAATTACGCATATAAATGGAATATAAGCATCTGATTTTATTTGACAGAGCAGTAATGAAAGTTGGTGGCAAAGTCTGCTTCCAATAAGCTTACTCCAGGTTTGGAAAATCAGAAAATGAACTGTATAACTTCTGTAAAGAAGGATTATTCTTCTAATCTTGCAGCATATTCTGTATTGTATGTTCTTATCTCCTACTTTATAGTGATAAAAGGTACAGCACTGAAAGTAACAGATACTCAGGAATCCTAGTTTTCTGCTGTAGTTCTGCCATGCTATATTCTATACTTACTTTATTTACTTTATATTATACTTTATCTAAAATTTAAAAGTTTAAGCTACTTCTAGTTATCTTTGTAATTGGAAGAATATGGCTGGGTTTCATTTTGGAATGGAATTCATGCCAAAACTGAAAACCTAGGATGATAACTGTAGCTGAAGTGAGTCTCAGCTAAAATTATTTGAAGACTTCTGTTGTCTTCCAAGGCCTTTCCATGTCAAGGCTCTTCAAACAGATAGCAGTTTTTCTGACTTAAGCAGAATAAATGGTGTACAGGTTTTTTGGAGGAGTGTTTTATATCTCCTCCTTTGTAACGATGTTATGGACTGTGCATCTCTGGAAGAATTATAGTAGCTATGAAATGTAGAGGTCACAGACTTCTTAAAGCAAGAAATGTGAAATTATTCTTTTTTTTTATTGCATCTGTAAAAATGATAAAAAGGGGGGTTTGCATTTAATTTGTAAACAGTATTTGTCTAATACATACATGCTGCATTTGTGATGAAATCAACTTGGACCAAGGTCATTTACAACAGGGAACTTAGTATTTTGGGTCATATTCATAGAAGCCACATCCTTTATCAGCAGAGGTGATCTACATTAAGGATTTGCACTAGTGCAAAAACATACAGTTCCACATTCTCCTAATCCATACAGACCCATAAAACTGTAGCCTAGCATGTTTTGTCTCCTTGAAATAAATTTGACGTTGGGTGGAAAAGCCTGTAATAAAGACTGAGGGATATGGTATTGGAAAACAATTGTTGCATCTGGAGTTTGATACCATAGACTGAAAGGTGAGTCACATTATACCCAGTATCTACTACTTGGCTAGGTTAGGCAAGGAACATTGGTAGACATATGCTTTCAGCAACATTTGTGCTGGCACTGAAGTCCCCTCTGACTTTAAAGCTGCTAATACGTGCAGTGGTTTGTGGAAATGCAAATGTTGTCCCTGACCTTACAAGTCAGTTGCTAATTCTTCCCTACTTTGCACATCTCTGTCTTTGAAATGTGCTAAGTCCTGCTGGCAGGCTGGTTGTGTGGCATGTGTGTTTCTTTCATGTATATGCTTGTGTATGTGTGTCTGCCTGTGGGAAATAAAGGTTCAAACACTGCATAAAGTAAATTCTCAGTAACTGCAGTTAAAAGGCTTATGTTTCTAGTCTCTCACAATCTATTTTCTAACATCTATGGGTAAAATTAGTAAGCAGGGTTGTCTGAGTTACTGTTGAATATACATTACTGATTTCTTAGTCTCACTTCCCAAAGTTATATTTTTGAATGATCAGTCACAAAAAACTCTCTTTGCACATATCAATAATAACTGAAATGCTATAAGCTATTTAATAGGTTGCACAGATTATATCAAAATATTTTTGGTATTGAGGATAGAACACATTTAATAGTGAGGCATCTAAATATGAAAAACTACTTTATTTGCATTGCCTAAAATAGAGCTGAGTATCTAGATTTGAACCTTTCCAGTGTATCAGTGTTAACATAATACATGTTCATAGAGAACTTAGCTTTGGGGGAGGTTAGGAAAGAAGCGTGTAACTTGATTAGGTTTTTCCAAGCACCTTTGAATGTTATCAGAACTAAAATATATATGCCTTAAGACAAACGATGGGAATAATAAGTCTCTGGAGTTCAAGAGAAATACCGTTTTAGGTAACTCTATATGGGTGTGTAAGCACAGACGTGTAGAGATTACATAGCCGTTCCTGAAAAGTCTGCTTATGTCAATAAAAGGAGTATAAGAGAAAATTGCATTTGTCAAATGTAATTTGCTAGACTACCTCCACTGTAAGACTATCCACTTTTTAAAATTACAGGGCATAAATAGTCTAAAGCAATAAGACAACCGTGAAGTGAGTGGCATTACACAGTTTCATTTATGTGCATGGTGGAGAGACTTGCTAGCAAATCACAAGTTCAATTTTAGAATTCTCTGGGTTATTTTAAAATAGAACAGATGTCTGAACAATACAAACTTTAACTGCACTGTATGCAATTACTTCACCACCTTCAGTCTGAAGTGATTTAAATGCTGGTTGTGGTTTTTTTTCAGAACTGGCTAGATTCTTCGAAGGAAATTAAGAGACAAATTCGAAGTAAGTACTTCTGTATTCAGATGTTATGCTCCTTTTATTTCCTCACAGAAATATTCTTCATAAACTTAGTAGCCTGGATGGTGACTAAATTGTATACTTACAGCATTAAAATAATTTATATCTGATAATGACGTATTCAGCCTTAGAACAGAAAGCAAAGCTTCTGTTTCTGTCCACTGTCCAAGAAGGAGAAGAAGAATCACTCAGCCTTGTGCTGTAGAAGTTAATCATTATATTGGCTGCTGCCCCAAAATTTTTCTGTGTTGTATGTGACTAATAGTTGATCTTTTTGCATCCTGAAACAGTAGATGCTTTTCAACTTTGTGCTGATATTTGGGTTATGGGATGGAGAATGTTACCTTGCAAAGATGGTCATGGTTGTTGCTATAGGACTTTCTAACTTCAAAGATTCACCAGAAGAATATGAAACTATAAAAAGAGAATCAATATGTCTTACAGAAAATTTATATTCTTCAATACTGATCAGTCCAGCATTGGCTTTTTTGATGTGTCCATCATTTCCAGAATAGAAATGGAATAGAGAGCATAATCTCGGAATGTCTCGCTACAGTGCTTTTCAGACTGAATCTGTGTGAAAAGTCTTTCTACTTCCTATACTCAATACACAATGAGTAATTAATTTTACTCTGTTTGCATAAAACACTGTCAAAACTCTTCACTAGCCAGGTAGCTTTTGTAGTAGATAGGGGAGTGAATGGAGAGTAAATCTAGGAGATACTCTTCCTGAGTCTACATGTCACAAAATAAGTAGCCACTAAGAAGCGCTAGACAACCCTTGCCCTTACTGAAATTCTTCTCATTGCTTTACTCATTTGTGGCCAATGCAGGTCTTTTTTGTTGTTGTTTTGGTTTTGATGGAAACCTTCTTTTTGTAGTGCCTGATAGGAAATGTAAGTGGGGAGGAGATGATGATGATGATGATGATGATGATAGATTTACATGTCTACACTTCCAACACAACAAGATTTTAAGTTATTTAAGAAACTGACTTTGAACTTTTTGGGGGAATGTGATCCAGCAGGAGCACTTGTAATTAAAAACAGCAGTGTGTTATTTACAATGATAAACAGGTGGTTTCTTTACTATTGTTAACTTCCTGTTTTAAGGCAACACTAACATTTTTCCAGAAGTCATGTTGGTGTTAATTCTGGTTTTTTTAGACCTTTCCCAATTGATGAAATCTCTTACTAGGAAGGTGTGGTTTATATTTTCAGTAAAGAAAGTTACAGAAGCTTCCTTGGAAACTATTTTTTTGATCTAGCATGCTCTTGTATAAGCAAACTAGGCCTATTAAAATGGTGAATGTACTAATATACTTACGCAAGTAGAGGCCATCCTTTTAATTCAAGAAAAGTTACTGGTATTGTAACTTCTTATTCTGCAGGTCTTCAGTAAAAACCTATTAGTTGTCCAAATATGTGGGCTAAAGGCTGTTTCGTTTGGTTTTATTATTTGACAAAAGATTGAGGACATTGATACTTTTTGTTATTGTCTTCTGTAGTGATCTGCATGCTATATAGCCTACAAGTAAGTGTAATGAATCTGAAGTGTAAGAACTGACCTGAAAATTTTTTGGATGCACTACACAACATTTTTTTAATACTGTATAATATGTACTATAAAAATATTTTAAGCAGATGTGATTTTTCATGCAGCATGAAGACCTACATTTTATATTGGAGATCAAGTCCAGTTTCTTGAATTAGGCATCGTGACTGGAATTTTTTCTCTGGTCTGTAGCACTTCAGAATTGATAGGCATAGTGTATAAGGCAAACAACCAAGTAGGAACACCATTTTAAGGATTTTAAAGTGAAACTTGCTTACACCAGTTTGCAAGTATCAGTATACTGTCAGTTGTGTTATTGCAGCCTACCAGTACTTAAAGGGGGCTTATAAAAAAGATGGCGGCAAACTTTTTAGCAGGGCCTGTTGCGACAGGACAAGGGGGAATGGCTTTAAACTAAAGGGGGGTAGATTTAGACTAGATATAAGGAAGAAATTTTTTACGCTGAGAGCGGTGAAACACTGGCACAGGTTGCCCAGAGAGGTGGT
>NW_008795490.1:12557454-12565390 GCF_000699145.1 Aptenodytes forsteri
AGGTCAGGTTGGACGGGGCTCTGAGCAACCTGATTTATTTGAAGATGTCCCTGCTCATTGCAGGGGGGTTGGACTAGATGACCTTTAAAGGTCCCTTCCAACCCAAACTATTCTATGATTCTATGATTCTGTAATCAGTGTATTAAAGTTTCCAGATATTGGAACGTACTGCAAAGACAAATTTTATCCCCCAGCTACATGAGTATCAAGTTATGAGGCTTTTCTTTGTTTCAGGCTTAGTTCTAAATATATTTGTCTTTGAATCAAGAATGGAAATCTTATATACAAAAATACTCAATAAATTTACCTGTAAAACCTACTAGTCCAGTTGAACGTTTGAAATGAAGAAACTCATTTCTTTTTCTCTTGTACAGCACAAACTGAAGCACTAGCATGCTAGATAAGTGTATCTGGACAAATACATTGATCTGAACACACAAAGGTGACAAATTTGGAGGTGGAGTTTAGCACATCAGTTTGCAACTTAATATTCATAACAATCTCTGTCTCTCTCTTACATGTGAGCAATACCAATACTCTGCACATTGGGCATGTATGTACCACCTGTGACTGGGGAAGATGAAGTAAGAATCCTGTAGCCTCTCCCAAGTCATGTTCTGCACTGGACTGTCTCTTGCTAAGTCAGGGTCCTCAGGCCTTCTATGTGATCTCTTATTTGTTCAGGTTGGCCTTTGGCTGGGCAATTTTGTTGTATCTCAGCGATTACTGATGTTACCTCGGCTAATGAACGTGATCCACAAATTACTGGCTCTGTTCTCAGGGCTACAGAGGCGGCAAAAAGCTTGTTTGCCTTCAGACAGCCTGATCTCTTCAGAAAAATTAGTTCTTAACTTTTTTTAATTCATGCAATTGGGTATCCACTGGCATGTGTTAAAACCTCTAATTAATTCAATCAGGGACAGGTGGGGTAATTACAGTTCTGTCAATATCTTCTTGAAAATTGCTACATCTAAAGTGGATTCAGGCTTTTGCAAAATTGAGAACTTCAGCTTGAATATTGTGATGGTACAAGCAGTAGCAACTGACCTTGGAATAGTCAAATCCCAGACGTCACAGAGGGTGTGGTGGTTCACCATTATATAAAATGTAATTTGAGAATTTATCTGTGTGAGATGTTGTACATGCAGTTAGTACAGAACACATGATATTCCACTCAGTTTTGTCTATGGGTGTTTTCATATCTCTCATTCTCAGTGTAACAGAATTGAACAACTGAACTACATAAACCTGGTTTCATCATAGTGTCTATTGCAATTGAAGATCAATCTTTTGTCTGCAATTTAAAGATTAGAGATGTGAATGTATAAACTATCTGTTTTGGGAAACCTAATTATTTGCTTTTATTGTTTGTGTAATTGAAGTATATGAAACTGAGTTATAGACCTGGTTATCTTTCTCTTCACACAAATTTTGAAACTATTTTTGGGATATATCCTGGTTTTAGTGTGGATGTAATTCATTCTCTTCCAAATGGAAATTAGATTTTTATGCTGTGTGGAATAGTTTAAATACAAGGTAATGTTATGTCAATTAAATCTATTTCTAGTCTGCAGCATGATTAGTATTTTTATTGCAAAAAATACTTCCACATTGCGTATCCTGTGTTGTATATCTTACAAGAAATGGAGAGGATTTGGATGTTCTGAGGGCAGAATAGACTGGTATAGGGCTTTTTTTGTGCATTCTTACCTGCTAAAGGATACATTTAACTGGTTTTGCTCTTGAAGTTAACTGTAGAATTGTCTTACTGTCTTTTGTCAAGAGAATACTTATTTAGCCAGAAAGATTCTAGAAACTCATCACTGTACCCCGGATATGACTAATCTGATCTAATTTAGGTTAACTGTGTCCACCTAAGGTAAATGCACTTGTTTTTTGAAGGAACAGGCACTTCCAGGAGGTGAGTGAGTGCATCCTGAAATAGGTGCCTGAGAGGGGAACCAAACCAAATGCCCCTTTTCTCCCATTGGCTACGAAGGGAGTCAGTGGAGTCTTATGTATATAATTACATCTCAGCAGTCTAGGGTTGAAAGAAACTATGTCCACTAGCATCAAAAGAGATAATGGTTATGGTGATAGAAAAGTTGTTTTCTTTTTAGAAAGGAGTGATTAACTGAAGGACTGAAGACAGAAAACTTAATTTGCTTGTTACTTGATTCAGTTTAATTATTGAGGGGGGTGAGGGAAATCCTCTGTAATTCTATGGAAGTGGATTAGAAGAGATGCAATAGTACAACAGGTAAGGCAGCTGGTGACAAATCTTGGGCTATAAGTTTAAACCTTTCTCTTTGTTCATGCTGAAGACTGTTCTCAACATCCTTTTGTTAATGGGCATCCAGTCATTCAGATTGGGGAACTTAAAAACAGCCAAATGCAATACTGGCCTAGTCTTTGAGACATACTTAGCCAACAATTAAGGTAGTTCTGGGAATGTCATGGAGTTGAAATGGATTTTTTTACATCCTTGGTTCTACGGTATATTCTGCAACACAGCCTAAACAACTGGAAAGAGGGTGATATAGAAGAATAATGATATGGTTAAAGAGATATATTTTCAAATTATGCAGTAGACCAAATGGTGATAAATTCATAAATACAATTCTGTGAGAATAATATAACATGAGTTTAGAATTTTGCAGCACAGTGTTCTAAAATATTTAAGAAATCTAAAGTTTGTATTTAAAGTGCTAAGGGAAGTTAGAATTAATTAAGGAAAGGGCTTGCATTTTAAATGTACAGCTCTGGCTGTCTGATTTTAATGCTAAAGGTGCTTAGGGACATGGTTTAGTGGGCATGGTGGTGTTGGGTTGACGGTTGGACTCAGTGATCTTAGAGGTCTTTTCCAACCTTAATGATTCTATAATTCTAATAAAATGTATGGCTATGCTCAGGCATCAAAATATGGGGGTGACTTTATGCAGGGTCACTTGATTTTATATGCATCATTTTTATGTAAACAACTATATATCTGTAAAAGTTGTAGCTAATTACACTAGAGTCGAGCTTATAATTGGTAAAGAGAACTAAGTACCTGTGCCAAGGGAAGGGTTGTCCTGCAGACGTGCTTCTGTATGTCTACTAATTATAAAGAATGATTTTGCAGTTTGGAGATGTCCGAGTTTGTGAGCTGAATCTTGTCAGTCCAACCAGGACTCTGGTTTGTACTCTGCTTTTTATGCATTTTTGAAAATGTGGACTGGATTTAGATCTTCCTTATTTCTTTGATTTTCATCATGGTAATTTAAGAAAAATTATAGAAGTAATTTCCTTAATTTTATGGGGCATTTTTACATCTGCCTGTGGGTAGTGTATCTGTCCTAGTCACACAGTACCCTAAAAATCTTAGCTGAGACACAGGAATTATCAACAGTAAAAGCCAGAAAAAGCCTTTACTGGAAAAAAAAAAAACAAACCTCACTGATTTCCCAGTTTAAATGGGATGAATCATGTTAATTGTATGCTGCTAGCTGGTTGGTTATATTGCATTCTTTCTCTCTAAGAATGTGCTTGAAGTTGCCACAGAAGCATTTTTGAGGTAACAAGCTGGCTAGAAAAATTTTTCACATTTCTATGGTCCATATTATTAAATATCAAAACAGAGAGCCTTATCAGGGACAGAATGCTAAATACCATTTTAAATATCAGATTTATTTATTGTTTTTGTCTTGGCCACCAATTCAAAATGCCAGTTATAGTGTGCATTATTGTGTGAAGACAATTACATTTGTATGCCTCGGTTATGCGGCTATAAATAGTATGCTGTAGTGAGAAGTATAAATATAGACTGTGCACATTGTAATATACTTGCTAGTCTATATTCAGGGGATAAATGTGCTTTCAGTAATCAGGCAAAATACAAGGTCATCAACTGTCCAGAAAATATTTAGTACAAAGTCAACGACAACATTTTTTCAATGGACTAGCTATGGAATTAGTATGAGTAGACACCTGAAATTTTTCACATAGTCTATACATTCAGAGGATTTACAGTCTTTTTAGCTTTTTATAGAGAATATAGTTTGGTTGGTTTTTGTTTGTTTGGTTGGGTTTTTTTTTTATTTTCTTCAAACGGTGTCTATGTCTCCTGGCTACAGTGCTTTCTGAAAGCTAACTGTAGAAATGCTGACAAGAAAGAGAAATAGGTTAAGCAGGAATTCATCTGTGACTAGTTTAACTGCAATTTTAGACCAGGAAAAATTGCTTCATACCAGGAAACATTGCTTCATTCCAGGAAAACTTGAAGACTGGTTTAGTACCTCTGTGGAAGGACACATCCTTCATCCATCTCTCCCCATCCCACAGCCCTGTTAACATGACAACTCTCCCTGAACACTTTTTGCATAGATATTTTGGCCCAATTGCTTCTCTTCATCAGTTTGGCTTACTCAATATCAGCAGCTTTTCATTAAATGATGCCAATTCCCTGGGAGATAAATGATGGAAGTGGGCTAATTTATTCCATCTTTAATTCTGTTTGTCGTGCTCTATGTATTAATTAGTGTAGACATTTTTTAAAGGTATTTTTGTCTTAATTCTCTCTTGCGCTGGATTGCAGTAGATGATGCAATGAGGCATATTTTACCCAATTCAGTACTATATGTACATCCGATAAATTAGGCTTTCTCATTTAAGGAGTCCTGCCTTATTTTGTAAGCAAAGTTCTCATTGTTCTAACAAATAATTGATAACTGATAACATTAATATATGCTAAAACCCTGAGCTCTGAAAAGGAAATCGCGACTTGGTAGCCAGGTGGACAATGAGGTTCACGCTTAGGCAGAAATTGAAGTGCTCCAATGAATATTCTTGTCTGAAAAACTGAAATAATTTTTGAAATGTTGAAAGACATTGGAAATTTTGACACAAAGCACCTCTTCACCTTTAACAGCTGTGAAATTTTAAAACAGGATTTTTCAAAGAAAATAACCTTAAACAAAAATGTCAGCACTCTCTTCTAGCATTATGTTGGAAATGGCATTTCAGTCTTTTTTTTGTTGTTGTTAAAATACACATTTTTCAAAGCATGATTTATCTGTGTAGGACAGATTTTTAAAATCATTTACTGTCCAAAATTCATCATTAACAAGCTTTATAAAATTATTACCTTTTTTACTGAAGATTATTTTTGTTAGGTCTTTCACCAAAATATTACTTGCATTAGGAGAAAAGGGGCAAGAGAAAGACAAAAATGGCTACTTAATTGTTTTGATAATATTTTGATTTCTTTTCTTATCTTTCTTCATCATTTTTAGCAGATCTACACGGTAGTGTTATTTTCTTTATGTTTGGCAAGATATGAAAAAGCTCAACTGCATTTGCTTTCAAGCAGCATGCAAAACCAAACTATTAAATTATTTTTCTAGACTCCTATTTTGGGATTTTCTATTACATATGTATGTCTGCATTGTACTTAATAAAATCTGTTTGAATTAGGAAAGTTCTACATTTTGTCAAGTTATTAGTACTTTCCAATGAACGTATTCCTCTTGCACATAGTGTTACAATACTGGTAGAGTAACATTCTGAGAATGTATTTTAATGGTTGATGAATGACTTCAGCTTTCAAATCTTAAAAATTTATTTAAAACTAGAGCTATGACTGAAGACAACATTTTATGCTTTGTCAAATTATTAATCTAGTTTTAAGCATGCAAGTTATTAGTACTTTCCAATGAACGTATTCCTCTTGCACATAGTGTTACAATACTGGTAGAGTAACATTCTGAGAATGTATTTTAATGGTTGATGAATGACTTCAGCTTTCAAATCTTAAAAATTTATTTAAAACTAGAGCTATGACTGAAGACAACATTTTATGCTTTGTCAAATTATTAATCTAGTTTTAAGCATGCTTTTGTGTAAAAAATGCATGCGGTGTTAACAATTCTAACACATGAGAATTTAAACTTACAATGTCACTGCTATTATACTTGCTAAACGTATTGTTTCTCAAAAAATATTTTAAAGGAGGAATGGCTAATATTTTTTGTCTTCCATGCATTCTGTATGAATATGAATAATTTACTTACTATCTTTCTGTTGTATACAACGCAGACCTCATTTTGACATCTCATGTTCACAGTTATTGTACAGTCTCTCAAACTAACAGTCAGTTTAAACATGAGGAGACTGTTAGCCTTGGAGGAGTTGGAAATAAACACAAATTCAGTGCAAGTGACTTTGAACACAGACTATCTTAAAAGTGTTAATATATCATGGTAGTTTTCAAATTAAAAATGTCTTCTGTTATTTACATAACTTACTGTAAAACAGTCTTTAAAAATAATTTTTGACATGCTAATCTTTCACTGTATGTGTATATGAGTTACTACCTGATAATGAAAATAATCTATGCTTCTTACTAATATACTGTAAAGAGAGGGAAAAAACTTTCTTCAACATTTCAGTGATCTAAGATTTATATGACTGCCTAACATTTTTCAGTAAGGTTCTTTCTTTGCTTGCTTCAACTTGTTGGAGATTAACAATTGGACATTTCCCATGTTTAGGTTTACCTTGGATATTCACCTTTAATGTGAAGTTTTATCCCCCTGATCCTTCACAGTTGACTGAAGACATCACTAGGTACGCATAGTTCCTAATTTTAAACTTAAAAATTACTGTTAGTCTAATTTGAAGGCCATACAAAACTTCTTCAGTTTCTGGATGCCGTAACAGGTTTGGCTATTACTGTAGAACACTATAGATGTTCTTACATCAACTGCTTTTTGGAACAAGGTTGAAAAGGCAAAGTGAAAACTTCAGGAAGAAACCCGAGAAGGAAGAACTTAATGATAAGTGGGGATATGATTTGGGCGGGACGTAAGATGTGAATGATCATATTTGAAAGAAGGCAGTGGTTTATTGTTGGGCTGCTGTTTCATTATATAGCAAATGAGGGTGTGGGGGTATTGATATTAAGAGTAAAGCTCAAGGGATCCAAGGTACTTCAGTAATAATCTAGGCTAGGTTGGTGAAAAAGTAACTTTATACATATGCATTAAATAAAACCATAAACCATAATAAAATCGGAAAATAATTCTCTTCCAAAGTTCTTAGATAGAAAATACTTAGAATGCAGTGGATACTAGCCACCTAAAAAGTAGCATTGCAAGACCAACATAACCAGTGGGTAGAGCGCAGGGAATTGACACTCATTTTTTCAGGAGTTATGGAAAACCTAAACACTTGGTTTTGGTTTGGAGTTAGCTGGCTCTGCTGAGGCAGGATATATGTTACTACACGTTGCATTGGATTAGTCTTCTGCACAAAATAAGATAGCTGCGCAAGTATGTAGCTGATATATTACTACAAACAGTCTAAGACATTTAGTACACAGTATTTAAAAGAAGCTGTCTGTGTTTTCTTTGACAATTTTCAGTGAGTTGGCTTTTCAATTGTGTGTTCAACTGATAAAAGCATTTTTATAGTTATAGCTTAAAGCTTAATTCCTTAAAATTTAAGCTTCACTTGTAAAACTTTTTTTTTTATTTACATTAAAAATCTGTGCTAGGGGAGGATGTCTACTGATTGCTAACTTGTTAAATTTGGTAGAAGACTGTATGCAGTACCTGAAATATTAAATTCTGATACCTACGTAGTTTAAGGAAGGCAATTATGGGTTCAGTACTAAACCGATTTCTTTTGTGTATTACATGATGTCCTGGTTTCGGCTGGGATAGAGTTAATTTTCTTCCTAGTAGCTGGTACAGTGCTGGGTTTTGGATTTAGGGTGAGAATAATGTTGGTAACACACCGATGTTTTAGCTGTTGCTAAGTGCTTGCACTAGTCAAGGGCTTTTCAGCTTCCCATGCTCTACCCACTGAGAAGGCTGGAGGTGCACAAGAGCTGGGAGGGGGCCCAGCCAGGACAGCTGACCCAAACTGGCCAAAGGGACATTCCATACCATGGGAC
>NW_008795490.1:12566141-12590335 GCF_000699145.1 Aptenodytes forsteri
CTGTGTGGTGCTCAGTTGCCGGCTGAGGTTAAACCACGACACATGACTTGATTAGCTCGTGAACTGCAAGGGATATGAAAGTTAGAATTTTAAAGCCAAAGGGAAATGTCAAATGATATGCATGGGGTTTTATTTATAAGCCTTAGATACCTGCAGGCTACAATGTGAAATGAAGGAGTTCCTAAGTCAGCTTTTGTTACAAACTAGGTACAGTTTTTCATTCATTTATATTGGAAATCAGAATTTTTCCTGCTTTTCACATTATTTATGAAAGTAATATCGACTCTTAAAAATGGAAGTGAAATTTACTGTGTGGCAATAATGTTCAAATAATGTAAGGTGTAACAAATTATTAATACATTGACTTATTTTAAAATACGCTTATATGATTACATGCATCTCGTTAAATTCTGCCATATCTCATAAACTTGCCATTGTTAACACTTTCTCTGTTCTTGTGTGTGTTTGCTTGTTTGTTTTTTCCCCTTTCCTTTGTCTTGCAGATATTTCTTGTGCCTACAGCTTCGTCAGGATATTGCTTCTGGTCGACTGCCATGTTCTTTTGTGACTCACGCCCTCCTTGGTTCATACACCCTGCAGGCTGAGCTGGGCGATCATGACCCAGAGGAACACCGCAGTGACTGTATCAGTGAATTCCAATTTGCACCCAATCAAACTCAAGAAATGGAAGAGAAAGTAGCTGAGCTACACAAAACACACAGGTGTGTCAGTTACAGTGGGATTAAATGAAATCATCATGTTTTGTCACGTTTATGTCAATTCTCTTAAGAGTATGTGTAAAACTGCTAAGCTGAAGTTATTGTTACTTTGGAAATCTTTTGCTGTGAAACTAGAACCTCTTACTTTCATGTGTTTAAAAATTTCAGTTTGAAAATAGTAGCTTCACTAAGATCTCAGAAGAGAACTTTTGGAGAAAATATTTTTATCTGAGCATATGAATTAGTTTAAGCAACATACAGCTAGAAAATTTTGAAAGAGTGAACGTGGAAATCTCTACTAAAGGAATATAATATGCTCTGAAGGAACACTTTCCCTTTAGGGCAAAAATGCTATTGATACCTTACAAACTGAGGTTTTTCTGTGTGTCTGAATTCCAGGATTCCACTCAGTTTTGATTCTCAGTTCTTTTGTCAATAAACTCAAGGCTTATTCAATGGTTTTAGGGGCTTGACTCCAGCACAGGCGGATTCCCAGTTCCTAGAAAATGCTAAGAGACTCTCCATGTATGGAGTGGATTTACATCATGCCAAGGTATTGGGGATTGGTTTTGTTTTGTTTTGTTTTAGGATAGACATGCTTAGTATTAAAAAACATAGTATATATAGATTATTTTAAAAATGTAATGCCCTCAATCCTTAAGTATGAGCCTTTTATCTCTTGGTCACAATAATTACTCAGTTTACAGCTCTAACATCCTTAGAATTTATTTTAAATCTAAGTTTATTTAATGCACAGACGTATGTGCCGCTTGGAAATAATATTTTATTCGTAAGAGCGGCTACATACATTTTAAATGTCAGATTTTTGATGCCAAGGAGATGTGGGGCCATAAAGTAAAGCCTAAAAGAACATGTAATTGTTTTTCAAATACCATGAGAGTTAAAAACAGAGTGGGGGGAGGTCTTGGGGGAGGGTGTTTTTTTGTGCTTTTTCCACTCCTGTGGGTAGGCCAAATAAAATTTGCATTTCTAGTGGGATTTTTTTAGTTAAAAATCTAACAAACCAACTAACCAACCCCCTCCCACTCCCTCGCACAAATCCAGAGTCTCAAATCATTAGGAAAATCAATGCATTGTAAGCATATCAGTCCTATATTTAAAAAAGAAAACCAAGACTTTGAAGTACTGGAGAAACATTGTTTAATTCTGTTTCATATGGAAACAATGTGCACTTGTTTTTGCAATTTTCCATAGACTTTTTCTGTTCTGTTAGAAGCACTTGAAAGAAATATACTTAAATTTTTATTCATGTACATTAACTATGTCTATGACATTTAATACAAGTGCAGCGTGGCAGTTCACTTGGTCTGTAGTGTTTTAAGGAACAAATTTTTAGAGTTTTATTGGAGCTTTCTTTTGCCGTAGTGAGGCAAGCATTAGAACTGCTGTTTGCCAGGATCCGCTTGCAGCTGTTAGTTATGCCGGTGAAGCAACTTTTTAATGACAGTGTGGGCATTTGATGTAGTTGGTTTGTTGTTGGGGAGGACATGAGGTTCTGCTGTATTGTGTAGTGGTACAATGTATCGAAGCCTTATTAGTAAGCGATTAGTTTTGTAGCCTGCAAAACTTGCATCAAACACTGTCAGTGGAACAGATGCTCAGAAACCCGGCCTGCCAGCACTTTGAAATCATTATGTTGACATTTTCAGCCAACTTTCCATTACTTCCTATCTTTACTGGAATAGTAGGTGACTGTAAAAGATCACCACGATCACCAACTTGGTCAGACTTTCACTGACTGTTTTAAGCTGGAAAGGCCTGTTTTTGATTTTTCTTCTTTTAATGTTTGTTGAAATTATTGGTAGCACATCCGCCATACCTTTCCTTCCTTGCAAATTGTTGACTTAAAGCCTATTGCCAGAATATTGAAGAATTTCCCAGAACTGTGGCATATACAATGGCATATGAGTGCCAAAGCCATTACTTAGAGTCCGAAGCCTTTCCTATAAAATTAATATACTTGGCTATTTTTGCTTTAAGAATCTCATTGTCAGGGTCTTTCAGGTTTGAATGTGAAACAAGTCCTAGCTGCATTATTCCCTCAAGCTATGCCAGCAATAATTACTTGTTTGGAATGTTATTAAAATGATTTTTATGAAATTGTCTCATACGTGATAGGATTCTGAAGGTGTGGATATCATGCTGGGTGTATGTGCTAATGGACTGCTCATTTACAAAGATAGACTCCGGATCAACCGCTTTGCTTGGCCAAAAATTCTGAAGATTTCCTATAAGCGAAGTAATTTCTACATCAAAGTCAGGCCAGCAGAAGTAAGTAGTACCTTTCTGTCTTGTTTCTTTTGTGAGATCATTTCTATCCAGCAACAAGATAACATCCTCATGTTTTTCCCAGATGCCCTCACAGGCTTATATTGGATTCAAGCAGAACTTGCGGGTTTTATTTTCCTGTTCAAATTCTACTGATTGTATTAAACACTTGCCTTGATTAGTAAATGCAAACCAAGAAGAAAATCTATTTTCTTTTGTTAATAGATGCCATCCTGTAACTTTTTTTTACAAGGAAAGCTAGTTACACTGGTCATGTTCTTACTGTCTATACAAACTTGCAGTCCGCATGGAGAGCCAGCCTCTCTTTCTCTTTGGGTATAAAGTTCACTAAATGTCAACACATCTAGCTGTATGGGTGTAACCAAATGCTTGAGTTGTCCTGTAGGATGTTATAACTCTTTCTGTTAGCTGTTGTGGAAATAGTGAATTCAACGTTCTTTTCAGAGACCATTATAAGTTTGTGGGAGTTCCTGAAGGAGGAGGGGTTATGTTTTGAAGACATATTAACTGGAAATTTTGAAAAAAAAAAACCAAAATGTCAAACACTATAATGCTTTTTTAAATTATACTCTAACATGTTTAAGGTAGCTTTTACTGTGTGAATAAATAAAACAAAAGAGAAGTCTAAATACCAACAGTACAATACAAACATTGTAGTTTTGTAAGTTTTGGAACACAGGTGTATTGTTCTTGCACTCACTGACAGTGCAAAGATGTAATATTTTTGTTAAGAAACTTATATAGTGAAACGGATCAGGTAAGCTTAACACTGCAGTATGGATTTCAGACTTATTAAATCCAAGGAAAGTGTGCAGCACAACCTGCAGTACAATTACTTCGTGCAGTTTAAAAAGAAATACATTGGGCAGCGAGTCAGAAAATTAGCAAGGAACACTAAAGTATTATTGGATTTCTCAAAAGAGTCATTAGTACAGCTAGGAAGTGATAATGTGATTATTACCCATCATGACTAGCCAGCCAAGTGTAATTTTATTAAAAGGCTGGAAATTCTGATTTTTTTTTTTTTTTTTAAATCTTATGAAGTCTTATGAGAGGAGAATTACAGCTTGTTACAGTAATGGAACTATCTGAACTCTGCCTGCTAGTTAATAGCCAGCTTAAGGAAATGGGTTAATTTGTTTGTGGATTCTTTCCAGCTGGAACAGTTTGACAGCACTATTGGGTTCAAACTGCCAAACCATCGGGCCGCTAAAAGGTTATGGAAGGTTTGTGTGGAGCACCATACTTTCTTCAGGTAAATGGTAATTCTCTGCTTCCCCCGTTTTGCCAGGTATGCTCATATCTTTCTTTGAAGGAATATGAGGAAAATAGAGAAGATGTCCTGCCCTCTTTGCCCCTAATTTCTCAGTCCAGTAACATCTCTTAGACAGAAGACACCCTACCAATCATTGACCCCAAATTACCAATTTTGAAGGTCTCAAGTGCAATTAACTGTTTTATTTAAACTTTTAGAGTGCTAACGGTATGGAACTAAACTAGTGAACATATGTAAGACTTGCTGAGAGATCAACTCTTGCTGAGTGACCATCTAGAAAGCCACTATACTCCTTCACAAGAAGCTCTCAGGGCTTGACAGTAATCTTCATTCACTTCACTTTTCAGAATATTCTGCTGAGTGTAAATGCTTACAGCTGAGTTTTTGCTTATTTATAAACTGGGATGAGTTCACAGTCATTCTTTGAAGAACAGAGAATCACTTTAAAAACAGACTAGTATTTGTTTATATAATAATCCATAACTTTCTTTGCATTTTTTCCCCAGTAACTGATAAACATAAAATTCTGAATTGGTCATTGAAACTGTGGTCTATTTGTAAATCACCACTTTAACAATAGGCCCCAGAGTTGTTTCTGTTTCTACTTCCTCCATTGAAAAGGAATTTGAAAAATCTTAATTTTATTTTTATAATAGCACAAACTCCATGAGAGAGTGCATGTGCCCCATGCAGCCTAGGAGTCACAGATTTAGGTTGAATCTGTTATGCATTGAATAGGTATTGAATCTGAGTTTCTTGCTTCAAATGAGCACAGTAACTAGGGTATATAAAAAGTAAGCTTTCTCCTTCAGCTGCCTCGTTTTTTATTTTAAAAAAGCAATTGTGTTTTAAGGAAGATGCAATCCTGTCTCTGCATAGTAGTCTAAGCTGAATATACTTGCTAGAGTGAGACCTACAAAGAACTTGGGGAACATGAGACCTAAGCAGTTCATTACTGGTACTCTCTCACTGCATGGTTTTCAGTATTCAGATTTTCATTGAATGTAGAATATTCTTGAATGCAATATTAGAATTTGTGCTGAGATTGGCAGTCAGTCTCAAAATGCTTAATTTAGAAGCACTTCTTTTTGAAATCCTGATCAAAGTTTTTTTTCATGTTTGATATAATTCATTGGTTAGGTTTATTAAAATACATAGACCACCATTCTATTCTTTAAAATTTGAAGTCTGTTTTGGCTGGTGATGTCCGTTACCACAAATAGCATGCAGTTCTGTCTGCAATGAAAAGTTTATCAACAGTCTTCAAATAACCCATGCGGTGGTTTGCTTTGCTGGGAAACTGTATTTCCTAATTTTATAGTAATAAAATGGACCTGAATAGGGAAAAAACAAATCTTATGGAAGTCAAAAATCCTAAACTGAGAACTACCATTTGCAAATGTAAGTTTCCAGGAGCATTAATATGTATTAGATAATCTTACTGCAGAAATTCTGACATAATAAAAATAATTGCATTTTATTCCAATCAGAAGTGGCTTTTCCTAACCAGGAATGACATTATAACGAGAATTATGTAACAAATACTTGAACCATTCTGTAAAATCCATATACTCCACTGATGTCATCAGACAGAAAATCCTCAGAACGTCTCATCCTGATTTAAAACCAGTAAAATAAATCCAGCTCTATTTTTCTCCAAAGATAAAAATCAGAAAGCAATTGCTACAGTCCAAGAGACTGTAGCTCTTTCAGAGCGTGTATAAAGCTTGTGTATGATACCACATAAAATTGTATTCAATCTAGATGTACATTTTTAGCTTCCAGATCTCTTAGCATGCCCTATATAACATTGTAAGATTCTGTGTGTTGTCTTTTGCAATGTTTCAGTTTTTCTCAAATAATTCCATTAAGATCCATCTTCTTATAATATATGGGAAATTGGGCCAGCATATGAAGTTATTTATAAAAATTTGTAATGAACTATATTGAAAATGACAACCAAAAGGCATTGGATTCACTTGTATCAGCTCAACCTTATAGGATTCCAGTAAAATTTTCAAAGAGCAATAATCTGCTTTAAGAAATACAGTCAGAGTACATATCTACATTAATCTTTTGAAGTAAGCTTAGACCGCAACTCTGGATCTTAACCAATGGCTGGAGAAACCTGCTTATTATTCTTCTTTTTCCAGATCTCTTAGCATGCCCTATATAACATTGTAAGATTCTGTGTGTTGTCTTTTGCAATGTTTCAGTTTTTCTCAAATAATTCCATTAAGATCCATCTTCTTATAATATATGGGAAATTGGGCCAGCATATGAAGTTATTTATAAAAATTTGTAATGAACTATATTGAAAATGACAACCAAAAGGCATTGGATTCACTTGTATCAGCTCAACCTTATAGGATTCCAGTAAAATTTTCAAAGAGCAATAATCTGCTTTAAGAAATACAGTCAGAGTACATATCTACATTAATCTTTTGAAGTAAGCTTAGACCGCAACTCTGGATCTTAACCAATGGCTGTAGAAACCTGCTTATAATTCTGCTTTATGATGTTTTATTTGAAATTTTCATGATTGTTTCAGTGTCTCCCCAGAATGCCTTAAAATGGTAAAAGCATTGTCTTCAGTTATTTTATGTAATTAAGCCTGTAACACAAAAAATCCATTCAAATGCCCTTAATCAGGAAGTAATTAGTTCTCTTGTTTTTTCCACATTAAAAGATTAAAAGTTTATCTCAGCAGGGTGGAAGATAAAAATGGCAGTTGATGCTGTAGCCTTGCCAAGAATGGAAAAGAACAGAAAGAACCTTGGAAAAACCCTCTTAGTCTTCTTCCTCTTAATGCATAATACACTCTCTCTTGGAAATAATGTGGAGAAATAAATTGTCACAAAGATTGCATAAGGCTGTTTTATAGAAGCAATGAAAGTGAAGCTTCAGATACTTGTGATTTTATTATATAAGTGGCCTTAGTGCAGAAGGGTGGATTAGTCTGTCTTGAATTCTGTTTCCTTTAAAAATGTGTTGGAACAGATTAGGATTCAGGTGCATGCACATGCATCTTAGGCATGCAGGATTGGATCCTTCTGGCTAGCACTCTGACAAAGCCGTAAACATCCTCTCTTAGAGAAAATGGTAACTTTCTACCTAGCTCACCATTCTTTTTGCTAAGCATCTGAAAATACTTCAGTTGTACTGAAATATCTTTAGAATGACTGTCAGTTTTCAGAACCCACCACTGGATACTGTCTTAACATATGCCCATCTGTGCCATCCCAAGTACAAAGGGTACAGTAGTTGCTGGTTCTGCTTGAAAGAAACTGATGTTCAGTGAGCTTCTCATTTTTTGCAGATCCTCAAATCAAAAAGCTCTATCTGTAAGAGTCTGATGGTTTTATACAGAGGGAGAATAGGCCATAGAGTCTGCCATGCTTGGTGAGCATGTATCTGCAGCACTACATTGAGCCAAGGAGCAACATCAAAGACTTTTCTAGAGAAGCTGAGACTGGGAAGAGTTCCTGCAGTGGTGACTGTTTATCCTATCAGCAAGGATGGCACTGGAACAAACAGTACCCTTAGTGTGGAAGCTGATGGCTTAGATTTCAAAAACAAAGTACAAGCAATGAGGGTTAGGCGAAAAAGAGCTTGAAGTCCTCATACTGAAGGAAATTCAGGGAGGTATAGAGGACCTATCTCTTCAAAGTCATGTGGTGTCAAAAACTGGTGGAACAAAGCAGAATCCCTCATAGCGAATTCTGCCACATTGTTACTTAGACTTTCTGACATTAACTCTAACACCTGGGTACAAACATACATACCCCGCATTAATAGTACTTGTAACTGGATCTCTTTTTCACCCTTTTCACTATATGCTTTTTTCCCCCTCTCCTTATATCCAGCAAGCATCAGCTTACACCAATCTATAAATGACATTGTAAAGAAACTGGAGTCTCAATCTAGCTTGTTAAACTTCTTACTGTTGAGTCACAACTCTCCAGCCATCTCAATCTTTTTTTCACTCGATACAGCCTTCTATGCAGCTTTGAGATGCCATTCCCTAACTTTGAGGAATAGCAGCTGCCGTACTGGTACCTTGGAATATAGGAAAGACAGTGGAAGTGGGATGTGTAGTTTCTACTATAAGTAGCATTCTAAGGAGAGAGGTCTGAGAGGTATTCTACATGGGCCTATAATGGCCTCAGCTTTCTAGAAAAAATACCATTTAACCAAGATAGCACCAAAAGATAAGGATCCCAGATGCTTAGTCATACTGTGGAAAATGTGATGATTATCAGCATCACTTCAATTCCAACTGTAAATAATAAATAACATGCATTGTTTTAGAAGTTCTTCTCAGAGTTTATGGTAGAATCCTTTCTTGGAGTGCACAAATCATGCTTGGTGAACTAAAGTTAAAACATAATAAGTAGCTTTAAAGTACCTCATTAAACACATAAAATAAAGCCTTTTTAACTGACTTTCCTCATATTTACTTTTTAGACTGGTATCACCAGAACAGCCTCCAAAAGCAAAGTTTCTAACCTTGGGTTCCAAGTTCCGCTACAGTGGACGTACGCAAGCACAGACACGACAGGCTAGCAACCTCATAGACAGACCAGCTCCGTACTTCGAGCGCACTTCAAGCAAACGTGTTTCCAGGAGCCTTGATGGAGGTATTTCTTCAGTGTAATGATTACATTATGGGTTGTCACTCTGATCTGACCAGTATTCAAAAATGTTGACATTATGGATGGCCAGAATATCAATTGACAAATCTATGAATTTCAGTTTCTGATGGGTGATGTGAGGAGTAGCCACTTTGGTTACTTGTCAATTTTAGGTGACCTAAACAGTAAGTTAAGTCACTGTCTAAATTGTATGGCACTGCTGTGACTATACAGAGGATTCTATATTGGACGTACAGCATCTGTGTTCTCTACTCCTATCTGTTTTACAGGATAGGCATGCACTATATGCTGTTGACTAGAATTGTTTGGTCAGCGGCATCTTTTGGGCTCTGGGTTGGCCTGAGTACCTCTCTACACCAAACAGAAAAGGCAGAACAAGTTCTTTTTTAGTTTTGTATCATTTTGTTCAGTGTATTGTAATCCTAGTATATTTATTCGTTACTTCTGTGTTTAGTTAACAAGTTTTATGTTGAGGTTGTTTGAATAGCTAAAATTTTTATGTCGTTACTGGTGTTTGGTCTCTTTGAGCAGAAATACCTTCTGGTTTCCTTTATTGGAAACAGGCATGCTTTCCAAAGGCAGGTATAACAGCAGTATGTGTGAGAGATGTAGAAGCACATGTTTTACTCTAAATCACTTCTGAAATAACTATAAGGTACCAAAATTCTTCAGAAAAGTGATGTGAAGCTTCACTTTTATGCTAGTGAAGTTGTGTATGCCTGAATATAAGTGAACTGTGACAATGGTATGACTTTAGCTACAATTCAGCTGTTAACTTTACCTTTTTTCTCCAAAAATCTTTTACTTAGAAGACTTTTACTTCTGCAAATATTCATTCTTCTATACTGGGACAAATGAGCAAACTGTGACACTTGCTTGGGAAGCCTGCAAAGTCTTACCTTCTGAGAACCTAAGCAAAAATAAGAGGCAAAAGTGCTTGTCCTGGTAGTGTGTGATGAGTCCTTGTGACAACCAAAAGACTCGTCACCACATCGGTGGTACTGTCTGCGTTGGTTTTAGTTCCTGTGCTTCTTTTGGTTAGAAACAATTTGATTTCTGCCCAACTCTCAGAGGTTGTATCAGCAAGCCTTTCTGAGATCCCTTGTGCATCATCTGAAGAATACAGAGGTGTATGCATGTGTGTTCAGGCCCAAACTTTCACTCTTATGGAGCCATCACAGTCAAAATTTTGAGCATGATGAAACATTGCTCTTGGTTTTCCTTTTTTTCCCCTTAATCATCTTTGGTTTCATCTCAAATGAAACCAGCTATTCCTGGCAGCATTTAAGGCATCTTGCTGGTGTTGCCATCTGCAGGCTGTAATCGTTTTAAACTGCATTCATTCAAAGTCAAACTTGGAACAGGCTGCCCAGGGAAGGGGTGGAGTCCCCATCCCTGGAGGTATTTAAAAGACGAGTAGATGAGGCACTTAGGGACATGGTTTAGTGGACATGGTGGTGTTGGGTCGACAGTTGGACTCGATCATAGAAGTCCTTTTTTCCAACCTCAATGATTCTATGATTCTATGATTCTATATTGTTCTTTCTTTAGGCAGTAGTCCAGATGTAGGTTCACCTGTGAGTGTGCACTTGAAAGGAGAAATCCTGTAGAGGGTGCGCTTGCACTCTGCCTCTCCTTTGTGAGCAGCATGTCCAGTGCCATTGTTCATCCCAAATACCTGGAGTTGTGTACTCATCCTTGTAAGGGTTACTCTTGCTCCGCTCCCACCTTGCCCTCACTAGAGGGACTGCAGCATGCTGGAGGAATGGGCTGAAAGGAACCTTATAAAATTCAACAAAAATAAATGCAAAGTCCTGCATCTGAGGAGGAGTAACACCATACACCAGTACATGCTGGGAGACCAACTGCACTGAAAGCAGCTTTGCAGAAAAGGATCTGGGGACTCCTGCTGGACAAGTTGAACATGCGTCAACAGTGTGCCCTTACAGCAAAGAAGGTCAACTGTATCCTGGGCTGTATTAGCAAGAGCATAGCCAGCACATGAGAAGAAATTATTATTCCTCTCTATTCAGTACTTTGTAAAGACCATATCTGGAGTACTGTGTCCATCTTTGGGCTCCCCAGCATTAGATGGGCATTGATATATTGCAACGAGCCCAGTAAGGGCCACCAAGCTGGCCAGAGGGCTGGTGGCCCATAATGCATGAGGAGAGGCTGAGGGAACTGTGGTCCTTCAGCTTTAAGAAGAGAAGGCTGTGGTGAGATACTGCTGTCTACAGCTACCTACAGGGAAGGTATAGAACAGACAGAGCCACGCTTTTCTCGGAGGTGCTCAGTGATAAGGCAATGGGGAGTGCCTGCAAGTTGAGACACAGCAAATTTCAGTTAGAAATAAAAATTTTTTTAGTTTGTTTAAAAAGACCTTGGATATGCTCAAAACTCAACTGGACAAGTCCCTGAGCAACCTGGTCAAATTGGACCTGCTCTGAGCAGGGGGTTGGACTAGCTGACCTCCAGATGTTCCTTCCAACCTAAATTACTCTGTGATTTGTCCAAAGTTACTTGTGGAACTTGAGGGACGTATACCCAAGAAATGCTCTATTTGCCACCTAAGAAGGGATCAGAAGCTTAAATTGCAGAACTTACTACTAGAGAGGCCCTGAAGGCCTAACATCCCAAATCCCACATTTGCCATTAGCTGGCCTTGGCTTCTTCGCAGCCTAAGGGAGTCTTTGACGTGGAGCTGACACTGTTTTCAAAAGAGGATATCCCTCAAAGGTACTTCAAGAAATGCCTCTTCCTCTCAACTTTCTGTACCTTGGCTTTGTAAAGTCAAGGCACATGGAGGTATTACAGAAGATTGCTAAATGAATTAAGTTTATATCAAAGTTGTGTTTATTAAAGCTGCTTGATTTAATGAATTCTCCTGTATTTCATTACTACTATTTTTACTGAGCCAGTCATCCTGATATAAAAAAAAAAAAGCCATCCTGCTCATTAATCCTATTATGCTGAATCAAATAAGAGAAAAAACTAATTTAAGGCCTTTCACTCTCTTGTGCTTTGACTATATTCAACTATACATATTCAGTGTTTCCCCCTTCCATTTTTTGCAAGGATATAAGGAGGAAGAGTCTTACTTTCACTGAGCTGTTGTTTCTGCAGTTTTGCTAAGGCTCCAGAATAAAAATACTGTGACAGTTATATGCATAGCTGTTTATATATTGCATTAAAACAGTCTTCTCAAAATAGTGAATTTCCACAAAACACTGTTGCCTGTTTCTCTCTTTTGTTATTGTGATTTACACAGTCACAAGAACAGTACCTTCAATTTATCTTCCAAGACTAATCAGAAAGTTGGTAATTAAATACCTACCTGATATCATGAGGGTTTTTTTCCCTTGTATAGTAAGTGCACGTTATATGACAAGGGTACATTGCTGTTCATATCAGTGCAATGAGAACCATAGACTTTTTGCTAAGCCAAGAAACTGAAAAATACTGTATCACTCAATAACTAGCCTGTATTGCTCATTGCTGCCATCACCATAAAATAATTCTGTTAAGAAGTCTTAAAAACAAAATATTCCAACTTACCCCAATTAACCAAAATTATTTTGTTCTCTAATAGCTCCCATGGGTGTCTCAGATCAAAGTCTGCTAAGAGACTTCCCTGCTGCTGGAGGGCAGGCTACTGGAGATAAAATCATTGACATTGAAGCTGCCGGTCAGGCCAAGTTAAAAGAAGGTGGCAGAGAAGAAGATGGAAGCCCAGTCAAAACTCCGCAATTAGAATTGACTCAGGATGGAAAGGTATGGCTGACTTTCACACCAAAATTATTTGTTCATGTGGTGTGTGTCCATGTGTGGTTATTTAGTGCCTATCACTTCTGAGTATCATACAGAACACCATATTAAAATATTAAAGGAAAATTGCCAGCTGCTTTCTGTAGGTTTAACTTAATGTAAGTGTATGTAAACAAAAGAGAATACAAACTTCTGAACGGCATTGACCTAGGGTTTCTTTTATTGCTCTGAATTTAATTTGAATTCTCAGTAAGCTTTCATGAGTTCTTGAAAAAAATGTTTCAAAGGGTAAATAATGTTTTATTCATTTCCTTAGTTTGTTTAGACTTTAAAAAAAGTTGTTAGTATATCCACAGTTGTGTACATTCTACAAAGTTGGGTATATTATGACTGTGTTTAATTACCGTAGGTAACAGTATTGTTTTAGTAGCCATTGAAGAGTTATTTCATCCTTTAAAAACTTTTATGTTGACTGAGAAGTAGATTTCTGTGAAAAGTTGAGTACTTTGGTCTGTTCCTGTTGCTAACAACCATTTGCTTGTCTTGTTTGTTTGAGCTACTGGGGGAATAGGTCAAAAAATTAAATTTAGATCTTGTATGATTTGATGTAAAAATTTCTTTCCAAAGTGTCAGCTAAAATCTGCTGCTCTTCTCTCTTGGAGATCATTTCTATTTCTGGCAGTTCTCCAGAACTTTCTTTCATATTTAAGGAGTAATTTTGTTTTCAAACATTTTTGCAAGTTAGCTACCCATTTGATTCCTAGGGGGACTGCTGAGTTTCTCTGTGCGGTTCACATGTTCCCACTGCATTCAAGTGTAGGAAGGGAACAAATACCAACAGTTGCATTTTTTTTGTTTGCTGGCAAGTTGAAATAATTTTGAATTAGCCTAGGAAAAAGGCACACACAGAGTTTCTTTATGGGAGAAAAACGGTAAAATAAATTACGATGTTTTGACTTTGGGCTTGGTAAAATGGTGATACTCCCTTGTTTTCAAAGTGGCAGTATCTTTCAATATTTTAACCGAAAGAAGGAAAAAAAAAAAAAGCCGTATTTTGGGAAGTTGTTCCAGGAAGCTGTTCAGTAAGGTTTTGTTACACATGCCAATTCTGTGAACAGCTTTCTTTCCCCCCTAGCGCAGATACTTCTTTTCCTTTCTGGCTCTCTTTAAGTCTTGGAGGAAATGGTTATAAACCCGAGAATCAAAGTGCCAGCTTGTCTTTCGTGTACTGCACTGTCCTCTGACCTTTCTGCCAAAGCTTTGAATGTCTGTCCGCTTCCATCTGTTCTAAGTGACTATTACAGTTCAAAAGTGCACAGTTCTTTACAGCCTGAGAACAAAACATTCGTACTGGGTTCCTTTCATAATCCACAGAAGTAAACAAGTTTTGCTGCTTGCAAAACACAAGGGGATTTCTATTTTTATTTGGCATTTCTATTGCATTAGTAGAGCTATCCCTGCTTCTAAGTAAAAATTTTCACTAACTAATAATTTCTTTTTTTTCCCTCTTCTTGTGCCTTCAAACCTGCATTTTGCTGTGCTTTCATTTTCCACTGTGCACAGAATTTTTTTCTTCAGCTCACTCACGTACACCCATCATCACTACCCATCCATTCTGTGTCATCCCATCTCACAAACCTATCACCTGTCCCTGAGATGGACATGCTTTCAGATATTTCAGAGGAAGATCCTTTTGGGGAGCCCCTCCTTACCATCCCAGACATCTCAGAGTGCAATTCCATGAAAGAAACACCAGATCATAATAAAAACAATATAGCTTCACCGAATATCTTTGAATCTATGAGACCCCTGGCTAGTCGAGGCTCCCCTGCTGTGGAGGGAAAAATCCATACAAATGACTACAAAAGCACCGAGTTGTGTGTCTCATGCAGCTTTATCAGATGCTTTTCTTTTAGTTTCCGTTCGCTGCTTGATGAGGATGGTTATATTACTTTTCCTAGCCTTCCTGATGTTTGCATCTCTTTCCTCCCACCTGGCCTTCAGCACTATATTCCTATTACCTCTCCTTCCTTCATCCCCTCTTTTCTCCTTATCTTTGTGCTACTTCTGTCTGCTTTCCAGTCTATTCCTTTTTCACTCACGTTTTCCCTTCCTCTCGCTCTGTCACTCTGCTACCTGGAGCCTAAGGCGACTTACTTTAGTGCCTCTAATGACAATGACCTGAATGACAAAGCAGAGGAAGAGGAGGTGTGTAATTTTCTTGCTTAAATGTTGACACTTGCACATAGCTTTTATGCTTGTTCTCCCAGAGGCTTGCTCAGTTTTGCACACTTCCTAGTATAGGGATATGTCTATGTACATGCCTGTATATATAAATACACACACACACGTGTATCTGTATCTTTCTAACTTTTCTCATTTGTGAAAAGTTGCCATTGTGAGATTTTTAGTCAATAGATAGCTGGTGGTTTTTCTGCCTGAATTCCTACAGCATGCATAATTTCATTAGATTCCACAGATACTGCGCTGCAGTTAAGAGTTGCTTTGTAGTTCAAAATGTTTATGAGCACATAAATCTGAATACTGAAAGTGCCGTATAATAGATGTAATATATAATGTGTAATAATAGATATATTATTACTTGATACTCTTTGCAAGTTGTCCTGCTTGCACTATGAGTTTGTGTTAAAATGCATGTCTCCTGCATGCATTGACTGGAATGCACCTCTCCAAAGTTCTGTTTAGCTCTGAAAAGTGAAATTCCTAAAAGCTGAATTCAGAAAACTGTGAATGCTTTAAAACCAGCTTTTTTGTTATTCCAGATTTCAGATGTTTCTGCTCTACAAGGGTGTGTGCAAAGTTGAGTCTGTCCAAGGCACTATTTTTTTTTTTCAGTGCTTTGATTAATCTCTAGCAGCAGTTAAGGTGGAGACTGTGTTCATTAGCTGGGATTGCAGGTTGTGTCAGACTTTAATCACTGGAGTCTGAACATGCTTTGAAATACACTGTTAAAATTGCTGTACAGAAGCCTCAGTCACACTAATACGTTGCTCTGATCATCTGGAGTGGTTGACAAAATGCCTCCTTTCCTGAAGGCTACTGTGCGTGTTACAGCAATATCACTAGAAAAAGGTGGTTTATTTTGATCTTCAAAGGAAATATGAAACCAAATACTATAGAATCAAAAAGGGGGAGGGCCTGTTCAATGTTACATTTAACAGTTTGTTAAATTGATTAAATCAATACAGTGTACATATTAAAAACATGCTAAATACGACATGATGCCATTAAAAATACCAGTCTAAGTTTAAAATAAGGGAAAACATGACTTTAAAGACTTCCTCAATTTTTCTCTAACCTAATTCAATACATCATTTTTAGCATAAAGTTGCAGAAAATAGAACCCCAGATAAGCGAGAAATGAATAAAAATGCAATATGTACCACGTTATGTGTGCATTCACACAGAATCCAAATGCAACAGTATGTGCAATAAGTAAACACCTCTTCAAATTTATGCACTTGCAGAGTGTTGACTTCTAAATGCACCTTTTCCTAAGATTAGCAGTTGATATCTGTACCTGTGGAAAGACTGGGAAGTGGTTTGCTTTTTAAAGAATGCCGTTCCTTAAGGCATTCAGAATATTTGTAGGTAAGATATGAAGATTAGCTATCATTTCCAACAGAGTGCATTGCAGTTTGAGGAAGGATATATTCACCTAAAAAGGGGGGTGGGGTGCAAATAACTCATCCCAAGACAGCAACATTCTGAAAATAATTAAGACAATTTGTAAATACAGTATTTAGGTGTTTGACTTGAATCCTAGACTCCCTTACCAAAAGAACTCATGCACTAGATTCCATTTTCCCATCAATTTGTTGCAGAGTTTAAGGTGCTTACCATAGAAATTACGCATATCATTTTTTTTTCTTTACTCATTCTTAAATTTCCATCTGGGAAAACACTGAAAAGTACAGCAAGAAAGGGACATAGTATGAAACTTCCATTTTTCATGCCACTTATGCCAAATATTACTTCAGCCATTCTACAACAATGTAGGTGAAGGAAGACCAAAGTCGCTTAATAATTTCAACAACATCTGGGGCCGAAACAGTAAAGGTCTGTAAATATAGCACGCTTTGCAGCATTTACAAAGAGATGAAGCCTCTGTGTTAGTATGTAAGCGTATGTTAACGGTTCCTTTTCTTGATAATTTGCCACGTGCTCACATAGGTGGAATCTGAAGAGGAGGAAGCACAGCAGAAGGTGCATGGTTGTTTTTTTACAATTAAATCTGACTGTAGCTGCCTGCCTTGTTGGCATCCTAAACTTTCTGCGGATTTAGTCTGAATAGTGCCTTTTGACCGTACCATTTTATTTCCTTTATTTAACTGTCTGATTCTAAGGGTCTTTTTTATTTACTTGCTGTACATTTTATGTTCATTTTGTTTTGTTTTGTTTTCTTTTTTTTTTTTGTGTGTGTGTGTGCCTTAATTTCACAGAGCAATTCCTTGAGAGTAGACGGGGAAAATATTTATGTCAGACATAGCAATTTAATGTTGGAGGTTTGTATATAATATAAGAAACACTTTCCCTTTTCACGGGCTGCCAGGCTGCATGGGATGGGAGGTCACCTGCAGGCTGTTACGGACACAGTGCATGAAGTGCATGGGGGGAAAAACAGCTTGGAAATGTTGCATGTTATCATTCTAGTTTCCAAGTTAAATTAAAAACAAAACAAAACAAAAACAAACCACCAAAAAATTCCAAACAAACAAAAACCCCCTTCAGCTTGAATGTTGAATGTACATTTTGTATATTTTTGCTAGATGTTTTCAAGGTGGCAACTGGGAATAATAGCCCTATTTAGATAAAGCAACACATGGGTCCAATTCATAATCCTAAATGGGATTTTTTTATACATTGCTCCTTAATGCGTGCATCTTCTGTTGAGAAGGGTTTCTAGTTTTCACCAGTTTAATAAACATTTATCAAATACATTATCTGAATAAATGGAGTTAGTAAGGCACAAGCAGTGATGGAAGTGTGGAAAAACTAATTCTGGTTCTGACACTCATTGATTTTTAGGAGTTTTGAGAAAGGTATGTGAGGATCAGGTTTTTAAAGCGAATGTTTAGATTTGCTTCAGAAATCTTTGCCTTATTTTTTCAGTTTTCAAATGGAAGTAATTCTTGCTTCCTAAAGGTTGGCTTTCATTGAAGATGAGCAACAACAAAGAGCTTTGAACAGTATGTTAATATGTAGTGCTTTGTCACTGAAGTAGAGATTTTTATTTTAAGAATTTCCATATAGTCTGTTAATCTGGATTATTTTATCAAAGATTGTCTGTAGTTATAATCAGTGTCATTTAACTTGTGGTTAATAACATAAACTAGTAACTGAAGAAAGTTTAGAAAATCCTACTGCTGTCTTTAATGTATTTTATTCATCCAGATGGGGCTATAAATAATTCCCTTTGTCACAAAAACTGTCTTTTTAAAAATCATTGGTTTTGTTCAGTAATAAGGAGATGTATGGATCGCAGTAACCCAACTAATACATTTTTTTTGCTTTTTGCAGCTTTTGATCATTATTGAAACTTTGCTTGTGTATAACTTACTAAAGCACTGAAAGTGTGCATTGCGTGTGCTTTGATCAAGTCCAAGAAACGTGCCTGGTGTCAAGCCAAGACAGGTTTTAAAATTACAACATGATTGTTACAAGCTTCAGTTGGGTAATAGAATGGCTTTTGCATAAGGTTTTACTTCACTCAGAAAATACATACTTCAGGGGGACATATTTAATGTCTCGTTTGTTAGTCCTAGATTAAAAGTGAAGCATTGGTCCTGTGACAATATGAACCTACTGAGTTGCCACAAGGGGAGAGGTTCTTAGTGTTCAAAGTGCACAGATTATGAAAGCAGAGTGAAATCTGCTCTTCCCACCAAAGCCCAGCATTGTATTTAAAGGATAATGAATTTCCAAGAGAGCTAAGCAGATAGATTTTTGCCTGCTTACCAGAACAGTTATGTTTCTGTATAGCTCCTGATCCTTATGTCTGCTCCTGTATCTGGTATAAGGTGAAAGACTAGTTTGTAGTTATTTGATCCAAGGTGCTGCAGCTTAGTCTCTGTGGGTCATCACAAAATCGAATTTGATATTCACGCTGTGGTGTCCCCTTTGGCACTTGCCTATGTAGGTGCAATTTAGAGAGAACATCTCTTTGGTATTGGTGTGCACAAAAACTATCCCTACTTGAGTGCTGTGTCTGCTGTCAGGTTCTTAAATGTGGAATTGGCAGATACCAGGCTTTAAGTCTTTAAATGTGATTCTTCCAGCAAATTTAAGCCTACATGACAGGCACAATGAGTAGTCCCTCTGAAGTTAAGCAGGTGTTAGCTGCTTGCATATTTGGCCCTGTAGAATTGTCTTCACAGAAGTATTTTTCATGGAGCTCGTAATATCAAGAAAGATGCATTTTTATAATGCTTCTTGGGTTAGACTATTCTTTCTTCCAGCTGCCTTCAGTAATGTTCGTTGTGCAATATCCCAAAACACTTGCTTCTGTGCTTACAAATTTTAGATGAAAACAAGCAATTACTGGAAGTTATTATTGTTTCATAGAGCTAGTAGTTTCATGTTTTGGATGAAAATAGCCCTCTGTTAAATAACCATGCACGGCATTCATTTTCCTTTGCCTTAAAATATGGAAGAAACAGTGTATGAGTGGCCCTTCATTACAAAAACAAAACAAAAAAAATCTTAGTTCCCGTATAGCCTTAAACTTCTTTATTTTAAGGCACTCCAAAGAAGAATAGCTCTTCAGACACAAGGCACTTTCCTTGGTTTGGTTTCTTTTTTTTCTTTTTTTTTTTCCAGTTAAGTTTGCTTTTGTTGTTGTGTTTTGTCCTACTTTGTTTTACGTTGCGGGTTGCTAGGACCTGGATAAGACCCAGGACGACTTACTGAAACACCAGGCTAGCATTAGTGAGCTCAAGCGCAATTTCATGGAATCCACACCTGAACCACGCCCAAATGAGTGGGAAAAGCGGCGTATCACACCTCTGTCCCTACAGACACAAGGGGTATGTCACTGCAGACGCTTGTCCGCATGTGTTTCTGTACAACCCTGTATGTAATATAGTAAATGCAGTTTGTCCTTTAGATTAACACTTTCTTTGGCTAATGTAATATTTGTTTATACTAAGTATACATTAACTTTTTACCACTTAGCATTGGACTGGACTTTAAATAATGTGTGGAACTTTATCATTCTACAAGAACAACTGAATTAGAATCACTAGAAAAAAATGGAGGTGATGGCAGTATTTTCCTGTGTGTTAAGGACATCTTAAATGTCACTCTGATTTACACAGATTGATGGAGATAACTTTTCAGTGACAATAGAACTTTTCCCTCCTTTTCCCCCTCTTTAACTCTTCATAGGCAGCTTGTGCATAAGCACACACACAGCCTGTGTGTTGTTTCAGAAGGGCTTTACATGATCGGTTAATTTACAGCGTTGACTTCTTTGGAACATATTTAATGTCGTTGTTAAAATTTACTCACCTTAATCTCCAAAAGTCTGTAAAGGAATTTACCTACTTTTTCTCTATACCTCCTTCCTGATTGAACCTTAAAACAGCAGTTTGGAAAATGATTTTCTACAAATATTATCGTGAATGCTTGTGGCAAGAAAACTACCCAAATAAATTTCTCTTGCTGTTGTGAAACTTTTAGTTTTATGAGTTATTTGCTGCTTCTTTCATAGAGTAGAAGAGCAAATCAGTCTTCAAAAGCAATCAATTTATCTTCTGTTGTTACCCTTTTCTTCCACCATTGTTCCTACCCTTTCCTCCTAAATGTGTTCTCCTATCCCATTAAATTCTTAAGTATTCCCTTCAGTCCCCAGAGAGGTGAACTTCAGTTAAGCTTGCTTGATGCTACCAAATGATTTTTGTTAAAAAGACATTATTTCAATAAGATACTTAAGCAATCTGAACTGTGAGTATGTGCATGCAGATAATACAATCACTGACTGTATGGTTCACTTCTTTAATGACTATTTTGTTAATTTATGGTTACTGCCAAGAAATTATTCCTCAAATTTCTGAGTAGTACCTGAATATTTCTACGCATAGTGGTATATGCATAGGTACAAATGCTGGTCAAATTTTCAAATGTCCACAACACATTGGTTCATTTAATAGCTATAAATATCTTTTTGGTTAAAATAGACATTTATGTAAAAGTGTAACTTCATTTTTGTAGTTTTGTGTATTTTCTGTGTTGATTTCTTTGTATTGAAGTTGGGGCCCCTCCAAGTTCTTTTATCTCTGGGGTTTTTTTTTTCCTCATCTAGTATGTTCTGTCACTTTCAGATGGTTTGGTTTTATGTTTATGTATAGTGTGTGTCTGACTCATTGCTTGTTGATTTACACTGGTTTTATAAAATGAAAACCAAATAGAAAAAAAGAGACCACATTTTCCAAGTGAAAACGCTGCCTGGGAAGGAGAAGCAATGGACTGCAATGCCATGGATTGCTGGAGCAAAACCAGAGGAAACCGATAAGGTGGCTGCCCTGAAACCTACTGCCTTTTTGCTGTATCTGCTGTGGGCTAGCTTGGGCACTTCTTTCTTTTTCTTTTTTTTTCCCTGATGGAAAGCCAGTACTGAAAGGAGAAGGTTGAGCTGTAAACCAGGATCTGCGTGTGTCTGTATGTGTGTGTATATACACATATATGGATGCCAGCAACATTCTGCTTAAACACCAAACTAGCTGTGAAGTTCTAAATGGCTACTATTTGAAAAGAAAACCAATTTTTCACTGGAAAATTACTGTGTTTTATGTGACTAGGATGACAGCAAAACATGTATTTCCATTCTATATGGAAATAATTGTCTGCAGTTATTTGACACTTCACACAATAACTTTTGCTTTGTGTGTTCACTATGTAATCATTATTCAAATCAATAACGCTGTAGTAGCAGCTTCATTTCAAAGGGAACCTGGTTCTGAGTACCTCCACGCTTCTGTTCCTCTCTTTTCATCCAGGAGAAGAAGGAGGTTTTCTCCCCCATAAGCTGGTTTAACATCTGTGCAGTGAAAAACACTCTATAACCAGTGGGACTACTAGCAGTGTGATAGTGATGATGGGTAGCAGTTGTGATGTTGCTTTTTTACATCACTTTTGGACTGTTTTCCGCCACCTAGGAATTGGGACAAAAGTAGGTTAATGTAAAGCTGTCAGTCCTATTTCAGTAACATATATAAATAGGAGGTTTGGGAAACAGTGTATTTCCATCCTGAATTATTTGTTGATGGATGTAGAGAAGTTTGTGTTCAAGTGTTTTGTTACCTCCAATTTATAAACTTGCTGGTATTAGTAGACTAATACATTGCTCAGTCCTATTCCTGGACTGTGTGTTTCCTTGCCTGTCTTTCAGGATAGTTGGACAATAGACAAGAATAAAGCAGGGATACCACTGCTAATATTCTTTCTTTTCTTCCTTCTTTTGCTCCACTGAAAATACTTGCAAATAAGTCATTTTCTGTGTATGAGAAATGTTATTTTGGGTACATCTCGTTTGTGCCACTATACTTCTGTATCACCGTACTCCCACAAATGCACAGCATCTGTGACTTAATTATAACAGAGATTGTGACACATTGATATGTATGTCACAAATAAATATGTGAAATGTTGTTATGTTATGGATACCCACAATATATATTTTTTTAATCCATGCCCCGCCCCCACTGCTTGTAAACAGTGTTTCATGTTAGTGTGTATGACTATGTACCAGAAGGAATTTGCCAGGAATTTAAACATCTTCACAGGCTGATAACATTATTGTAACTACAGTAATTTGATAAAAAGTGCCAATTCTATCTATACATTTAATCATTTTTACTAAATGCCTCCTCAGGAAACAGGGGTTACATTACCAAACAAATTGTGTGATTGGGATTTTCCTTTTGAAAGATCAGAAGACCTAAAAATTTGAGGGTGGTAAAATGCAAAAAGGTGGGTGGTACGTGCCTGTCTTTAATTATATACATATGTGGGGGGAGAGAGAGAGATGAACACAGTCTGATCACATACCACATAAAGATTTTTTCCCTGCCTTTTTTTTACTGCTCTGAGTGGTTAGAAAACATGTGGCACCAAAGTACGGTAGAAGGAGTATCATGAACATTTTTGCCTTTTGACGTAATCTGTTAATAGATGAACATTTATTGGGCGCAGTAAACTAGGGAAAGAAAGTGGGGGTGAGGAACACATTGCCCTGGTGGATATTGAATGTTGCATGAGGGCAGATTTAATAACTTGCATTCACATTAAATTTTCTTAGCCACCTTTGAAATATACTTTAAATTTTATTGTAGGGAAAAAAATACAGGGGTTCTTTCTCTTTTCCTTCTCTGTTCTTCTGCATGCCCTCTGTGTTGTAGTATATGCACAGTAGCATGGAGTAACTTATGTCAGTTCAGATTCTACACTGCTACTCACACCGTGAGTCCAGACGGACTGCAGTTGTCTGCATGGCACCTTGGCTTTCCTCTGGCGTGTGCTTCTGCCCTGATTCTCTGTCGGTACCGTTTTGTAAGATAGAAATGTATCTTAGTGAACATTGTCAAAATGTGTGTTATGTCCATGTTAGGTATTCGTTACGTTATTGGGTTTTTATTTTAACTGTTTCTACTTCTAACTTAATACAAGAGCTCGCGGAAGGAAAACTGGAAGAAAGAATTTTAGCCTTTTCAGAGGCTTGTACCCACATGAATTTTAGAAGTTTGCTTTACTGTACAGATTTATATACCACAGAAAACAGACCAGACTATGAACATAATTTATGCTTTAAAGCAACGTACCCTTTTACCTTTGTTTGAATAAAACACATTTTCCCAGTAGAATGGGAAAGGCTTTTTGAAAACAGGTTAATAGAAACGAATTTGCTTAGGTTATTTAAGCATTTGAAAAACATATATTATACATATACATATAACGTATATTATAAAGAAAACCTCGTTTCAGCATTGTGGGTATGTATTGTTCAGAGCAAAAGTATTTGACTACCCTGAAGCTCTGAGCCAATTAGGCATTAGAAGGTGTTAAAAATGGATTTTTACAAGGGAAAAATCCCGATAGTAAATACGGAATTAGTGCCTAAGTAAACTGTTCTGCTTGGAAAATCCATGGAAATGTTCGTGTTTTTAATTTTCATAGTGTGATATGCATGGTGGAGAGATGCAGTCTTAGAGCACGACTGTGTGTGGTGGCGACAGCAGTTTTTTGTCCCGTCTGTTCCCCTGTCACCTTACGGGTGCCCCCCCGTCCCCCTACAGCATTCCCCCAGCCGAATCCTTTTCTTTGTCACGCGTCTCTCTTGCCAGACCTTTCCTTTGAGGGGCCTGCCGCTCCGTCCGTCACTGTTTAATTCTTTCCTCTCCCTTTCCCCTCGTCTGGAGCCTAGAAGAGGAGATAACGTCCATTTTATAT
>NW_008795490.1:12590449-12666018 GCF_000699145.1 Aptenodytes forsteri
TCCCGCCTGCACCGCCGGCTTCGGGACGGTGGGGCTTAGCTGGCCACGGGGGTTAGGTTCCCATCCCCATCCCGTCTAAAGATTACTCTCCGACACCCAGCGCCTTAAAAATGCCAGAAAGGTGGCCTGCAGCTCACGTCCCGTGTGTCGGAGCCGGTAAGCTGCTTGCTTGTGTTAGAGGGGAGAGAGGTCCAGCTAGAGAGCTTAATTCTGTATCTGCGACGCCCCAGAAATGTTAATTGGTGCTTGTTTAAGCTTCACCAGGAATGCTGGCTTACACTGTCGGTACTTTGCTTGGTAAACAGCAATAAAAGCTAGGATTAAGTCACAGATGATGTGTTGATTTTTCTGTTCTTATCGTTTGAACTCAAATTTTGCTGCAAACCGTTCACTAAAAATACATTAGCTCAAAAAAGCTACCTAACACATAATTTACGGTGGGCTTTCTGGGATATCCATCACAGATCATTTTGTTATGGAACTAATACTAATATAACTGCTTTAATCTCATCATTTTGGCTCCGAACGGAATCCTAATGGGATCATCTTGGTAATCATGTATTGCTATTCTGACAACATACCACCCTAAACAGTCTCCTCCTTGTTACCTACTAAGTTTCATAAAGTAACAGACCAAAGATGAACAACTAATAAAATCTTACAATTAAGTCTTTTTTTATTTTGTATGATGATAAACTGATAGTAGAATGCTAAGTGGGTTTTGTTTGTTGTTTTTTTTTTTTACTTAATATTATTCACTCTTAATTCCTGATTTAACTGAGAGAAATAACTGCCTCAGTAGCATCACTGGCCAGTGCATTCATGCTTCTATTTTCAGTCTCTCATAATTAAATTCTTATCCCAATTGATAATGTCCATAATCCTTACCAACTTTTGAATGGAATGTTTCAATAAAGTAGAAGGAGCATAGTTCTATGTGAGCCTTGCAGTGAATACACAGTATCTGTCTAGCATCAGTCTAGTATCATGTATATACATTCTTAAAGCTTGCTTGGAGGGTGTTACACTGTTGAGAAGGGTTATGCATTGATTTTTGTCCTCTGATTGCTTTTTGTTTCACAGAGACATGCTTCCAGAACAGAAGGGCCTTGTACTGGAGTCAGCGATGCTGATAAGGTTCTACTGATTTTTTCCATAGTTAAATTTGGCTCTAACTCTTCCAATCCATCTTCATTCTTTCTTTCCTTCCTTTTTCAGTTAACCATCACAACCATCTTTTGCCTTCTACATGACACGAACCAGCCATCAGCTAATTTTGTTTCCATCATTTTGATTTATTCATATACTCTACTTTTGTTTTTCCTCATCCATGTTTTTTGTGCAGAGTTCACATGAGACTCTGGACATAGTGGAGGAGAAGAAGCAGGCAGAGGTTGGGATAGAAGAAACACTAGTCGTAGACGAAACCAACAAAGGGAAAATGCAAGTTGCCACTGATGCTGGGGAAACATGTAAGGTGGAGCATCTGTCAAAAAAGGACTCTTCATCATTGCCATCAGATAGTAGCAGCAGCAGCAGTAGTAGTGAGAGTGAGGATGAAGAGGTGGGAGAATACCAGCCACATCCTAGGGCAATTGAGGAAGTCATCAGGGAAGAACAGGAAGAAGAGGAAGACGTGAAAAGGAAAGAACATGAAGAAAAAATACAGCATGTGGAAGCCTCACCAGAAGGCAGTAAGCTAAATGCACCAGTTGAGCACACAAAAGTTACAGCTGAAGATTTGGTCCAGGAAAATGCAGTTACCATAGCTACGGAAGAGAAGAAATTGTCAGAGGAAATTAAGCAAGATTTAAGCGAAGAAAAAGAGGAAGAACAGCTCAAACTCAATGGAGATGTGTCTCATGTTGACATAGATGTTGCACCACAAATAATTTGTTGTTCTGAGGTAAATGGTAGAACAGTTTGACAACTAGACTAAGCAGAGATATTTCTTGGGGTGAAAATATACCTGCCTTTCTTCTTCTCCTATTCCTCAGCTCTTGGGGCATCCAACAAGATTCAGATCATTTGGAAGGGGAAACCATCGATGAGCAGTGAAATTCTGTCTCCTTCAGTTATGGTTTCTGACTTTTTGCTAGAACTGAGTGAGAATCACCAGTAAGGCAAACCTTCCGAAGACTGTCATCTCCTTTTTATCTCCCCCTTATTTTTTATGCACATACATAATGTATGTTTATTATTTACATGTTTCCAATGTTTTAAGTCTCGTCTTGTCTATTTGTCAATTGTTCTTGACACGTCCACGACATGTAATTGTGATTGGAAAACTATTGGCAATTGAAATTAGAAAACACCCGTCACAAATTTTTGTTCCTTTTTTTTCCCCTCATTACTCACTGCTTTTCTTGCCTTTTTTTTTTTTCCCTTTTGAAAAATGTTACATATTTATAGACTAGAATGAGTATGGCTAGAAATTGCATAGGTGAGAGCACTACATTGTAAAGGGATGAGGCATATATCACGATCTCACTATAAAGTCTTCCAGTGTAGTAGATATTTAGGGAAGCATGCATGCGTTCCAGTCACAATCAGTTGTTTTAAGCCAAACAAGGTTGAAGGGTTCATTACTGGGCAAATTTTATAAAGAAGCAGAAAGGGAAGAAATGAAACACAGGGATGCATCTCTTTGTAAAGTTGGCATGATCTTCTGCTGAGTTTTTCAGTAGCTGGGTGGGTTTTTTCCTAGTTGTCTACCTGCTTGTTCTTGTAATGCTGGCAAACTTTTTTTTCTTTGCACTTAAATCCAAACAACTTACCTTCTTTCTTTTGTTGTCTTTTTGCATACACAGGTGTTCTGATTAATGATGTGAAAGAATTAGCTTACAAGACCTTTAGAAGTTGCAGGCACCCATGTTTCCTAAAAACATAGCTGGTTTGGAGGAAGGGGAGAAGGGCTGCTGTGTGTTCAAGTGTGTGTGAGGGAAAGAAAGGATTTTTTTTTTTCTTCTGGGATTTCCCCCCATGTGCATCCAAAACCAATGGGAGATAGCAACTGATGCATCTAGAAAAATATCAAAAGGCTTTACCAGATTTTTTTTTTTTTAAGTTCTTAAATATATTGAAAATCTGCTCCAATTAGATAAGTCACAAGTTCACTGGCTTACAGACCCCTGAATAATTGCTTTCTTTGTGATACTGCAGAGAACACCACTGGCTAACTCTAAATGGTTAAAATGGCTTTTTAGGATTGTTGTCAAAAGAAGCCATTGATTTCCAGAATTATTACATTGAATGTAGACTGCTTAAAATCCAATTGTCAAAGTTGTTTTTCTGTTCCGGAAGTAGTATGTATTACAAAGTTAAACCTTTATATAATTTCCTTGGAATTTCTAGTCCTTATTTGCAGTTTGACTGAGCAATGATAGTTTTTTTCCTAGATTAATTCTAATATGAAGCTTATCCATCTGAGCTAGCTATCGGCTTCTTTACGCAAACTAAGATTTTATTTTTTTTCCTAGTGACGCTCTTTTACACATTTTCAGTACCTGTGTTGCGGCTTGGTTTTAGCAGTTGCCTTCTGTGATATGTACTGTTGACTCAAACACAGAAGTCTGACAAGGTTATCAGGAGATTAAATTTTCCAACCATGTTATTTAGATGCTAGAGGACTAGTATATTAGTCTTCATTTCACTTTGCTTATGTATTGCATGGTTTTTGATTGGGAAGACAGTCAAATACTCACCTTACTGTTACGCCTTTCTTGAGTTTTCGGTTGTGTTTTCTTGGTCCGCTTCAGAAACCTTCTTCTGTCTTCTGAATTGATTGGTTATTTCTTGCACCACAGCCTCCGGTAGTGAAAACAGAGATGGTAACCATTTCAGATGCCACACAGAGAACTGAAATCTCCACTAAAGAAGTTCCAATTGTTCAAACAGAAACTAAAACTATCACATATGAATCTCCACAGGTATGGTGGCTGGGTTATGATATTGTTTGCAAGCTGGTTTTTATTCCAGTTACTTGTAGATCAAAATAGATAATGTCCAAAAAATGCTTTTCAAAAACCTATACTTTTTTCTAGCAGCTAAGATTATACTTTGGCTATGAATTAGGTAAGTGAAATGTGTGTAGACAAAGCAGTATTACTCCTAAAGTTCTAAGTGTTGGGGTTTTTTTTATATAAGGACTTAGTTGCTGTCTGCAAATGTACAACTCATTTTTAGTTTTGGAAACTTGATTAAAATATCTCATTGTTCCTGAAAGGAACATGTAGCTTTGATCGTAAATTTTCCACAAGAATGAACCATAACAACAGTCTTAACATGACTCGGTAATCTTGGATGGCTTCTGTTTAGATTTCAGTTCTAACTGAACTAAAGAATGTGTTTAGTAAGAAAACCATCCTTATCTCCTGTGAAAACAAAGCTTTTAAATGCCAAAATACAAAAATAGCATTTTCTTTCCTTACAGTTTGATGGCAGTGCTGGTGGCAATGCTGGTGTGCTGCTGAGTGCACAGACAATTACGTCAGAGTCAATTTCTACTACTACAACTACACACATCACAAAGGTAAAATATCATAATGTCTCTCTGAACTAAAAAAACCAAACAAACCCTCAAAATAAAGTCTTACATGAAGTTTCTCATATATCTGCTAATTTATTGAAGCAAGTTGACTTGAAATGGATTGGATTCATTCCAGGCACGTGTGAGAGTTAATCTTTCTGTACACAGATTTTGAACAGAGAAGCCCTAATGAATAAGCAGGAATAGCTGGAAACAGGACAGGGAAAGGGAGAAAAATACGATTAGTTTTTTTAGTACTTCATATAGGTCTTATATCTGTGTTTGACAAATGAGTATGTACCCAAATTTTTTACAGTTTCAGTCCTGTCATCACTCACTGATACCTTACAGAATCTTTGTTAATGTAACTGATTTGTCTGAGGTCCGCAGGAGCTCTGCTAATGGCATCTGTTGTAAGGATGAACTGAAACAATGTTTACCCAGCCTTAGTGTTGTTGATCCTTGTGCTGCTAGGTTTAGAACACATTTAAAAACAGACCATACCACTAGATCACTTTGCAAGCATATTTTGGTGCTGAATTACATGCTCTGCATTCCATGCTTGACAAGGAAAGGAAAACTCAGTGTTAACAGGACTTCACATCTGTTTCAGTCTCATGTAATGTTTCATGCCAGAGTATGTTAGAACTACCAAAGTGTGGTGGTGATGATGATGATTGTTGTTACTAATTTATGTAAATATTTATCAAATTTTAGGTGTGCCCCAACAACACAGTTTTGAGCTCTTGTCATTGAACTCTTAACATAGTTTTCCAAGAAAATGACAGAAAGCGTTGTTTAGGGTGAAGCAAAAGGGAAGAAGGAAACATAAGGTGTGAGTCTGGGATTTTTTTCCCCCTGACACAAGAAGTTTCACATCGTCGCAGAATGGAACAATAATTCACTGCTCACTGGATATATATTCAATATATATGTTCTTAAGATTGAAATATTCTTAAGATTGAAAGTTGTATTCACAGAATGACAGTGGAAGGATGATGTTGGAAAGTTGTCAGATAAAAGTCACATAAAATAAGCTCAGAATTTAAAATGTGTATGTTTTGTTATACAGACTAGTTAACAGGTCCTTTTCAGTCTCCTGCTCCCTTTTGGAACCATTAAGCCACCACCATTTTAGGAAAAAGACTTTATTCAATAAATTGTGCTACCACAGCTTGGGGCGGGGGAAGTGGACATTTACTTGTCAAGTTCCGATGTCAAATAACGCTGCTTTTTGGGAGGAACCATTAAGGAAAATAGTTTCAGTTTTGTCTTCTACTAAAAAATTACTGGGATTACCATAATGCAGCAGATGCTTATCTTTTCTTACAGGCTGCTTATCGTCAATTCAAAAGACTGAATTTTCTAAACTAACTTTCTGTTTTACATCCCAAACTGTTCATTATTGATAAAGGGACCTGCCAAAATAGTTTTAATAAAAATGGTGTTCTTAACAGAATCATCTTGGATCTATTCTAATGTGGTCAGTGTATCTTAAGTGGCAGTTTATTCTTTTCCCTTATACAGGCTGATTTAAAAAAAAAAAAAAATATATTTCTGTGAGAATTTTTCTATAAGCTAAAATGTTTTAATCAATAGAGTAAGAAATAAAGAAACAAAACACAAAATTATTTCCATCAGCAATGTGAGATACATTGAAAATATCTCACTAAGGTCCATGAACGGCAGAACGGAAAACCAGATCATCTTTGTATTTAATGGCATAAGATTCTTCAGAGACCAAGAAGAGGCCCATGATAGATGTGTTGAAATCAAAGAAAAGACTCCTGGAATTTCCTTGTTGCCAGGTTTATATGGTGGAAGAAGCTGGAATTCCAGTTTGTCTGCATAGCTAGATCTGTTCAAACTTGGGCTCCAGTAACAGAAGGAATTCTCTATTAGTTGGTTTTTATCAAGTTTAGCAATTTCTAGAATGTGACTTACTGCGTAACTGAAAAAGGAAAGGATGATTTAGCACTGAGAATGTTTACTACTAATTGCAACTCAGTCACAGAAATTTATTTGCTTCAGTGCAACAGAAAGGAGTGCTTTGTGGCAATATGGAATAATTACAAGGATGTTTTCTTATTTTTTTGTGCCATCTGTAGATGGTAAAAGGTGGGGTATCAGAAACAAGAATTGAGAAACGCATTGTCATTACTGGAGATGCAGATATTGACCACGATGAGGTGAGTATGTTAGCGGTTAACACTTACAATGTGCTTTTTGTAGTCCAGTGAGATCCAGATTATATTTCAGAAACCTGAAGTAAGAGAAAGGTAGAGAAGTTGAATAAGAAGACATAGAAAGACCCTGAGACTGTTAACTGTGGCGAAGTTGTTAGAGTGATCATGTTTTGTGAATAAGGAACCTTTAGAATATAACTGAAAGAAAAACAGTACTTGTAACTTTGCATCATAGATCATGTGAATGGATTTCTTACTATTTTTAAAGGGATTTCTTTTTTTGGAAGAGACCCAATTTGTTTAGTGCTGCTTTTGCCATTTAGGAGGAAAAGCATTACTAAAATAATCTTATTTTGATGCATTAATCTGTATAGATGGGAGTCTCTACTGCATTGTGTCAGCAACGTCTGAATGCGCCACTCATTTTGACTGAAAGCTTTGAAATACATTAAAGCATAAATGGCTCAAATTTGAAAAATAGGTTTTGGCTTGTATTTATAGAATTCTGTATAACAAAAGTAATTGTTGATCTGCTGTACCTTTCATCTCTATCAGTACCAAAGCAGTATTTTATGACGTCTTAGAAACTAAGGTTAAAATCACTTCTACCTGCCCAATTAAGAAAGCTGAATTTAAGCAGTACGCAGAAAAATAATTGAGAAAGTGCAATTACCTATTCTTTGTGGTGATGATTACACAATTTTTATTCTTCTTCATCAGAGAAACTATAGTTACAAAGTCGATCAACAGGCACTGGATAATACAAATGGAAAAGCCTACCTTCTACATAAAGTTGCAGTGAATCCAATTCTAACTTCATGAAACCTACACAAATCAACATAACAGGATTTAATTTAAAAGAGCTCTTGGGGAATTTAATTTCACATTTTGATCTGCCTCCAGAAAGTGGCTCCTGACAAGTTGAATCTCTTCTTGAAACTCATAATTAAATGACAGGGCTGTTCAGCATCAGGCACGGCTCTTGTTTGCCTTGACACACATTCAGTGCACTTAGACGTCTGGAAAGGTCACACAATACCTTTAGTATACCAGATGATGCTTTAGTAAAACCGTTCTCTGAGCCATTCTTTGTTTTGAGGTAAGTGGGTAATGAAGTAAAAAATGAAATTATAAAAAAGGAAGTACAAAATATGATTTTAATCACTGAAGTTTAAAGCAGCAGTGAGCAGCTTTTAACAGATTTAAGAAATCTCTGCCACTTTTTCTTCAGTAGATACAGAGCTCTTTAGATGCACAATCTACATGCTGGATGTTTATTCTTTTGTCTTTTAGCTCCCTACATCACTAAAACAGTTTTCAATAGGAAAATAATATTTTAATTTGGAGTTTCAGAATACAAATGCTTGCATTACTTGTTGTAATTTAACAATTAGAGACTTAAGGTTTTTTCATTGTTTGTGGTTTGATTATAACTGATTCTTCAATCTCAACAGCCACTTTCTTTTAAATCCTCATTTGTACCACAGAGATTATACTTGGCATGTTGTAAAAGACAAACTAATAAAAAATTGCTAGGATTAATACATCAGTATTGTATCGATGCACTGTGTTCTTCTGCACGTATTTCCTTAATAGGGCTTCAAATTCATTATCATATAATAGTTAAGGTGGCTAATGTTGGTGTTTCCAATCTCTCTTCAGAGGTAGTTCTTTCTTCTCCCACTTACCACCTATGGCTCAGGAAAATGTCACTTTTCTAAATTAAGATAAACCTTTTTGTTGCATTATATTTTTCTTGCTCCTTCTAGTGTATTTGTTTTTTTCCAGTTGGGGTTGATACTGAGGTGAACAGTGAGCTTACTGTTGCCTCAGAATGCCTTCCAGTTTCTTCTTTTTTTTCTTGTGTTGGGTTCCAACAGTAATGCAGCTCACTGAAATAAGATTCAGATCAGGAGAAGAAATAGAAGGTCCTAGGTGCTCTTTCACCTCTTCTGCCTCAGAGGGTGCTCTTATGTGGGTGACTTTAAAGCCTTGTGTAGAATAGAATAGAACAGAACAGAATAGAGTATTATATTTCAGTTGGAAGGGACCTACAATGATCATCTAGTCCAACTGCCAGCTGTGTATATTGGTACATCTCTTAAGAAGATAAAATTTCTTAAAATGTGGAGGAGGGATTATAAGGGATTGAGTAATACTTATATTTACGCTTCCCTGAGTTAAACTAGAGAAAGTTCTCTTAAACTAGTAAAAGGAGAGAAAGGAGATTCTTGTGCTGAGAAAGAAATTTCTGTTATGGTCTTCCTCCAGAGTTTCAATACCATACTTAGTACACATTCCAAAGTATCTTTCCATTCTGTTCAGGAAACTGAAGGGAACTCTTATTTTTCTGTACTGTGTACATTCTTGTTAAGTCTTTATTTGCTAGATCTGTTGCAGAAGTTCAGGAACTTCTGGGGTATAAGAATACTTTTTGTCTCCTGGAATGAGCTAGAAAAGTTACAGGATAACTTTATGGTTCTTTGTTACTTCCTGGAAATTTTGGTAAATTTTCAGCATAGTGGTTTTTGGTTGGTTTTTTTTGGGGGGTGGGTTTTGTGTTTTGGGCATTGGTTGGTTTTGGGGTTTGGTTTTTGGTTGGTTTTTCTTTTTTACCCCTGAGCCCTCTCAAGTTCAGGAATTTAGAGTTCTGAACAATTATAACAAGAATTTCCAATGCTACTCTCCCATTCTCTGGCCCCACATGAATGTCCTTTTGCTGTTGTTGAGTTACAAATTTCAAATACCTTTGCAGGCCCTGGCACAGGCAATCAAAGAAGCCAAAGAACAGCACCCTGACATGTCTGTCACAAGAGTGGTGGGGCACAAAGAAACTGAACTTGCTGAGGAAGATGAAGAGTAAAATCAAAAATGCCCTCAAGCAAACACTTCAGGTAAGCTTATGTATATAATTAATATAAGAAAATGTAGCATCAGTTTTCTGTTGCGTTCTGTAATAAAAGGCTTGAAAAATATGGGGCGTCTGATATATGCTATCACAAAATGGTGAGTTGAAACAGGCGCTAATAGTAGAGTGTTAGTGTAAGGATTTTTATCTTAAGTCCAATGTGACATTAATTTTAATTGCAGATTTTCCTGTATATGTCTCCCAGTTCTGTCACAGTACTCTCATGGCATTTCCTACAATGTTTGGTCAAGTTGTTGTAGTTTATACTGAAGCGAGTTTGGGCTGTTTCTGCAAAACATGAAGGGTGTGTCACATTTTTCTGTTTACCTGTACAATTACAGTCCTTGCCTTACATCTTGCTTGTGTAGTGGGAAGACTATGTGCAGTTCCCAGTACTGAAAGGGCATGCTTGGACATTTTAATTTAGTCAGCTAATTCTTAATCCTAGGCACACTGAAATATTTAATCTTTTATCATTTTCCTAGGCAAGGAGGTAAATGCATTGCAAACTCAAGTTTTAAAGCCTCTTATCAGTCAAAAGAGGTATTTGAAGGAATGTCGGTTTATTAGGCCCTCATTTCTAGGCATAAAAAAAAACCCAACCCAAACCTGCTCTACTTGATGTATTTAACAGAAAGATCAGAGTGAACACTGAATAAATCTGCTGTTGCGCTGGTTATAGGCAACTCCAGAAGAGCTTGGAAAAATCCACATCACTTTTGAGAGAGCTATTAGTTTGTAGCAAGGAGAATGTCTGTGGTTTAGGTGATTTCTGGTCCCTTGGTACACAGCAACATTAAACATGCATGCTCAAACCACTCTTCTCATATTTTCAGCATTTACATAGCAGGATCTAAGGTAGAAAGATACACTGAGACAGCAGAACAGATCATTTTGATTCGCAATGATTTAGTATTATAATATGTGCTACCATCACATTTTTCATTTATTATTAATCAGCATGAATTTAAAGGTCTTGGGAGCAGGGATTGCCTCTTCTGTTACATTTGTGCAGAATGTGCCGGTTTCTTCATGCTACCTTAATCCAGAAAAGTATCTTTCAAATCAGTGTTCAACATAAGCTATCCCATATAAGTAATTATGACATCTTTCTTGAAGGGGCTCTGTCATGGGAGGAAGAAACCATCTTGGCAGGTTTGCACCACGTTTCTACTTTAGTGACTCACTGCAAAGTTGATTCTGTTCCTTCATCAAATATTTAACTACTTTGTAAAAATTTTATTCAGAAAAAACATTCAAAGAATTCCTTCTGTCTGCTGAGGGTGGTTTTTTTCTTTTTTGAGAAATACATACATTGTGGAATGGTGTTTGCAGTGTATCGGAGAGTGTCAAATGTTCTTGTCTGAGTTTGCCAATTGCTTTACAGCTCTTGGTCTGAAATGCTTGTGAGAGAGTAAAAGAGGACTAATATGAAGACATTTCACCATGCTGCTCTTGTGTTTGAGACCTGGTGACTTGTTTGACTGATGATGCCTTTCAGTTAAACATTAAGGAAAGAATTAGTTGTCTAAACACAGGCCACCTGAAGTGCCTTGAATATCTGTCTGCAGCTTGGACCATCAAGAGACCTATGCCCTCCTACTGTAGCAGCAACTGAAGGGCAGGTGGGACTGCAGAAACGGCTCTGGACAATTGTGTTCAGGCAATGGAGCCATGCCACAAATCTTGCTTAGTTGTTTCTAAGGTGATGAAAGCTCTGCCCCGATGACTACGGCAGTATTGTTTGTGTAGACTTGTTTTCTCTAATAAAAGTGAACGATATTGCACTCTGATTCTGAGGGATTATTAATTGAACAAGTATCTTCATTTTTTATTTATGCACTAGATTGTGGATTAAAATTTTCAGTAAACTGTGCAAGAGGTGACTTAAAATACAATGAGAATTTTGGGTAGGGAAAAAATACACTAAAGCAAGAAAAACATTGATAGAAACTGAGGTACTGTTTACCTCATGATTGACGGGAGCTTTAGTTAGTGCAACATTTTTTAATGAGATGACCTTCCCCCAAAATAACCTATATGGGAAAAATGACTTTTTGACTCTGATGATGTGACATTCACATAGTATCCGTTATGAATGCTTATGTCATCTTCCCCCTCCTTTTTCTTCCAGAACTAAATATGATACTGACCGCGATCATGACCATGAAGAACTGTAATCATTCCAAGTCATCACTACTCTACCGAATTCACCACGCCTAGCAATGATGGCCAGATGTTCAAGACTTAAATGCCAATACCAAACTCCATTTTAACATCTGTGGTCTATATTCCCTTACAACCTTTCTTGTTTATTTTTTATAACCACTTCTTAACAATCTTAGATTTTTTAAAATGAAGTTTTAGAGGGTATGATCTTCTTTTGCACAAATACTTGTATTTTTGAAGCCAATTCTTAATTATATGAAAGTGAACAAAAAAGAAGCCTGGAAAGCATTGTTCACTGGAGCAGGTGGTAACTGTGCAGGAAGGGGGATCTTAACTAATTTAGATATAGTTTTTTCCAGATATTTCAAGTGAAATCTCTTACTGGAGTAATTTACAGATTATTTTTTTTTTTTTTTTTTTTTCCCCCGAAGCTTATGAAAATGGTATCACATAACAAAGATTTTTATAAAAATACAACATTTCCTAAAATTTGAAAAAATATATTTCTTTGGATAAATTTTATACTGATATCTCTGTAACTCTTTCTGTTCTAAGGTTCTCCTCTCTGTGGAGCAGAGATGGTGTGGCAGTCTGCAGAGGAGAAGGAGTTGCAGACACATTTCTTCTGACTGAGCACTGTGTTCTTTTTGCACTTTGGTGCCAATGCTCAACTTTTTGCAGACGTTTTGCTGTCTGCAGCATTCCAGATAAGGGAAGAAGGAAGAACAAAATATCTTTCTCTTCTTCCTACAAGAGATGATCTAGGCAGCTTAAAACCTTAGTGCTTTCTTTCTTACTGTGTCCAAACTTCAACACTTCCATTATTTGAATACATGTGTAGAATGCTCGCTTTTTATTAAACCTCACCGTCTCCATGTTAGAACTGACATTTCTGTTACTGAGAAGGTATATGTTTCACATGCTTCGTCTGATGGTTAATGCAGGTTTTCAGGATACTGAGTGTACGATGGACTTCATTCATAAGGTAATAAGACAGTACCATCATTTGAGACTGCCATTGAGAAAACCTGTTAATTATTTTGGATTTTATTTTTCTTTTGTTCTTGCGGCCGGGTTGGTTGTTTGGGGGTTTTTTGCTGTTGATTCTGTGTATAGTTAAAAAATGCCAATTAGATTTATAGCAGCTTGAAGTTGTATTAAGTGATATTTTGCTTTCTGTTTATAAAATAAAGTTGTTTATTCTCTGTATGACTTTTGGCACTCAGACATCAGACATGGAATAAAGTTGTTTATTCTCTGTATGACTTTTGGCACTCAGACATAAACTTGGAAGATATTCAAAGTGAGCAAGTCAGTTATGAGAACTGCAATTCTAGAGGCCACAGAACCTTGAAAAGCAGGGATTAGTACAAGTAGTCTCCAGGGTTACCGGAAGGGTGGCACAATTGCCTGGCTCCTAATACTGATACTAAAGTATCAGCGTTTTTTAGACATCTTCCAATAAGCATCCTGGTTTCTGTGGTTCAGAGAAGAAATCTTCAGATGCCAAAAAAGACAAGATTTGGACAGCACAGCACAAGGTAAAACGCCCCTCAGTCTGCAAGTGGTTCTACTGAGTTCATTGAGTTAGGATGTACTATGATCTTCAAGTAACAAAACAGATCATAATACTTCTCAGTATGTTCTTTTTCGCTTCTGAGCAATGTATTTTTGGTGCTATTCTCAGTTTAGATTGCTGCCATCTGTCGGCATGCTTGCTTAACAGAAATTAGTATTAGTTTTGGCTTCATACAATTTGGATAATATAATAGTAACCAAGATGTTGATTTATATATGCATATAGGTGTTCTCAATTACATTCCACATTACCCTGAAAAATAGCAGATAACATTCTGACCTGCTTTTCTTCAAAAACAGAGAAATTCTGCCTTTGAAAAGGGGAAGAGAAACCCCATCCAGCCTAATAACGTAAGAACGCTACCACAGCACTGTGCGTGAGTAGGGGAGGTTGTCAAGGAAGTGGCAAGTTTGGGATATGTAAGTGGAGGTCAAAATGGAGATGCATGCATTTAAGGGGATGTCTTAATGGATTTTTCTTACAAAAGTGTGTAAGAAAAAGCTTTATAAAATCTTTGAGGTATTTTTGATATGGTGTAGTATTAGTTGCAGAACTCGTTTGGTGGGCGGAAAGCATATTAATTCGATTCCTTATTGATTTGGATCTTTCTGATTTATTAGACACTAGATCAGTATTATTTTTTATTGCAATTGTATTTAATCCTTAAAACTGCAAATATAATATTCTTGAAAACAGTATTACTTTCACTGAGAGCTGTATTTCTTCAAATAGTAATCAGAACGTTTTGTCAGGGAAAAATTAATAGTGCTTTCAGGTCAGTATAGCTTGTGCATAGCTATCACTTCCATTGATTAAACAGGTACTAATTAAACAACCATTGTCATGCAGAAAAACGTAAGCCCTGAGTGTGATCAATCCTAAAAGTAGTCCAGATTCTGGTTGTATGTAATTACTCAAATGTTCTGGAATATTGTACAAGTCTGATGAGTTTTCAGTGTTACTTTTTTTTATATAATATATCTGTAGCCAAAACTGCAACATGCAACAAAAATTGTTCTCGAGGCACTTTCCAAGCTGGCTCTATAATACATAGGCAATTTCAAATATAATTACAGGCACATGTAATGAGAAGATATTTCAGTAATTAATTCTGCTTAAATACTGAGAAAAGCGAGTCATGTGGATCCTACACAAAAATACTTAAGACATCTTTCTTTTTAATCATGATCACCTAAGGCTTCATAATAAATGTTGGAATTGTTCTACAGATTATTTCCTAGATTAAGGTTTCATAAAGGACAAGCAAGCAGCTCTGGTGACAGACTGTTTTAAAGGAAAAAAAAAAAAAGATATATTGCTCAAAGCGATGAGCAACTACAATACAAAGTGTTTCTTGAAGTATTCTTCTATTTGACAACTCAAGCCGAATGGCAACTTTTAGTTTGGCCACAGAAGAAATCAACTAGATGGAATAAAATAAATTAAATACTATGACAGAGGTCAGAGTTTATGAGATTTGATAGCGATCAGAACAACAACTAGCTGTACCCTTGGCCAGGATGTAGTGGGAGCTTCTCAGCTTTTAGGTATGTTAACTATGGAAGTGGGCTGCTTGGAGCAGCTGGTGTCCTGCACTGTTGACCTGACTACACCTCTGGAAGGTGTGAAACTATTTTGATTTTCAGGCTGCTCAGTTGTTCGGGTTTTTTATACAGCACTTAAGAAAAGATACTTGGATTAGTAATATTAGTACAAATTACAAGCATTAGAAATGCTGCTAATACCCGTAGTGTTAAATTATTCTGTTTGGTGTGAAGCAAATCCTCCAACAGTTTTTGGAGGTAAGTATATATGAATGGTTGGACTGGGCCAGGCTAAATGACTAACTCTCTGATTCCTGTCTCTGAGGCTACTGGTAGTTGCCTAGAGGTGTGTGTAAGAATAAGTACTGTACTAGAAAGTAGTACTTTCCCAAATATTCTTCCAGCTTTCAGCAATTTTCAAAGACTTACTGGTCTATCAGTCTTTCATATTTCTCTGCCTCTGTGGACTTTTGGCTAATTGCTTTTTAAAAAATTCCTCTGGCAGGCTTTTTCACCATTCCATGTGCCTTAAGGAAGAAAACACCTTTCATTTCTTTTGAACCTGCCTCTGCTAGCTTCATTTGATAGCGCCACTGCAGATACTGGAAGAGACACCCAACAGTCACTCTCTCTTCAGTCATTCCCCAGCCAAAAGCTGTTGCACAACTCTATCATCCTTATCGCCTTTCTCTGTGCCTTTCCTACTTAAATGTTGAGACTTTAAATTCTGTTCTGGGAGGTGAATAGGAAGCAATCACAGATAGGCAGGATGGTTTTAAACATGCTTACTGGCTGTAGGTGGAGTGGAATCAGCTTTGCATTATTGCTAGTGAGAGGAAGACAGAGGACTCCTCAGTGATAACAATAATTGAAGACAAATTATTTCCTTGCAATCACTGTTTTCATATGTATTTAGAGAATGCTTTTATAATTTATCTAGACAAAGGCTTAGTTCTATGGTGTTATTTAAATATGTGTTTTTCCTGTTCAAAGAAATTATGTAAGATACCACGATGTGTTTGATGCCAGTAGCATGAAAACAGAGGTATTTCTTGACACTATTCGGTAATGGAACTGCAAACAGCAAGGCCTGAGGATTTTCATGACATGGTACTGAGTCTTGAATGTCAGATCCTCCTACATGTTAGCAATTACAGCTCAGTAAGCAGTTGTGTCAAAGGCAGCCAGTGTCTTTCTGTTATAATTCTTGCCTAATATCTATATCGTGTTCTTTTCAGTATCCGTACCACCATTTTACAGTAAAGTGCCGTTAAAGAGTGATCTCACTTTTCAACATTCTAAATCTCTCTATTCTTAGTCATTTTGTGAAATCAACAAAATCAATTTTATGTTGTGGTAAGGCTTGCTAAACCTCAATTCTGTATCTTTACGTTTGGTCCAGGCCAATCTTTTCTCAAGTGGTGGGGGAATGGGTGTTTGGAATTGGGGGGGGGGAGGGGCAGGTGTTACAATTCCTTTAACCTCTGATCAGGATCCAAGATCACCACTTTTGTATTGGCAGCATCTTTCTTAAATGTAAAACGTCAATCCTTTGCAGCACCTGTCTCAACTTCCTTGCAAAGGATTGTGTAGATTGTATTTAATAAAAGAAGAGGAAAGAATATATTACAGAGTAGTTACAGGTTTTCTTGAAAGATAACAATATCACAGAAGTTTATGTACTCAGGTAAACAATAGTTTCACGGGCGGGGCTGAAGAATGGACTCTTTTTCACTTCAAAGCTGCTGGTCTACTTAGAAAGCAAAAATGTCTTACCTAAGGATTATGTAGGAAAACGGGAACCGTTCCACAGAACAGGATACTGAATCAGCTGGCAGTATGTTCTGCGTGTTGAAAGGATCTATACCAGCTGCTTCTGAGGAAATTGTTGGACACTTAAATACCAAATGATGAAATAACATACCTCTGGAGAGGTACAGAGCAGAGTCATGGCAGGAGGCCAGTTGGTCAGGCTCAGTGATTATGTACTATGGTTTTTCTAGGTGATACAGCTGTAAGAAGAGGTGGGTCATTAGAATCAAACTTTCAGATCTCTCTCCTTAGACACCACGTTATACCTGGCTTTAACTTTCAGATCTCTACTATCTGCGGTGTGTTTGACCTTTAACATTATAGCCTACAGGAAGATTGACACTGAAGAAACCATTACCTGTGTAACCAGGAGAACAGGCCCTTTTATCTCTGTTAATAATAGCTGTATGAGTTACGACCACTTTTCTTAAGAATCTTTATGTATTGCATCTTGGTCTCTCAATCTCTGTGTCACATACGTATTCATAAATACACTTCTGACACTGTGTAATAACTGTCTCATTTTTTTAGTGAACCTTAAATACTTTACATAATGACATAGATCTAAGCTTAGAAGCATTAGAAATGAAACAAAGCATCGCATTTTTTTCCATCACCAGTGCTTTCATGGGATCATGATGGATCTTTCAATGAGAGCAGCATTATTTTGTTTGCTTAGGGCCAGCACTTAAAGTACAAGAGCGGAGTTCACTAGAGGCCGGAGTAGGCCAATATTAAGACCTTTTGAGACTCTCTGCCTTTACAGTCACGTCTGGATGTACTAGGTATAAAGAAAGTGTGCACTGCTTTGGACTATGTTGTACTAGGCCTGCCAGGCAATGTAAAAGTCCGGGTATGAGAGGAGGTCAGGCAGCAGGTGCTCCCCAGTGTCCCGAGTAGCTATGAATGTAAGGTCCGCTCAACAGCTGGGTGATAGGGCTAGGATTGTGATTTCCTATCCGAGAGCTGCCTTTGGAGTGCTTCTTTCCTTTTGCTCTCTGAAAGGCATCACGTTTGTTGCTAGTCAAATGAAATTTCTGGTGTGAAGTTTAAGAACCAAAGGACTGCACGCTTTTCTCTTATGGGGAAGAACAAGTTTATACAGAGTGAAATGAGGAGAAACATGTCTTCAGCCTTTTGATTGCAAAATACTGGGAAAGCACTTCTGGCATGATCGCAGGTGGGACATCTTGAAACACACAGAGAACCTGTTAATGGGCATCTGGAGTGAATTGCCAGCTGGAGGTGGAGAGCCCTACAATTGACCTGCAGATTCCTCTGCCAGCTGACTGAGATAAACTTGTTTTTATTATCTTTGCTCTTCCAGGTTTTGCTGCGGTTCTCTTACAGAGTTGCTTCCTTGAAGTCAAAGTCTGTATATCTATCTTGTATTTAACTTTTGCTGTTCATGTTAATGCTGTGACTTCTGAATAAATGCCTGGCTTTTTCCACCCAGCACCTTCTGCTGATTTCAAATGGAACTACAAAGTACTTTGCACTTTCAAACATAGGTAATTCTTTCGGGAACCTAAATAGACACTACTAGATCTAATTAGAGGTACTTGCATTTAAGCATCCTAACCTTTACTTTTACTATACAAATGTACAGGTAGCTCTTTCCAAGTAACAAACAATTGGCTCTTCACCTGTTCAATGCAATGTATTCTATGTTATTTGCATAGATGTAAACCAGTGTGATGAATTATGTAGTTTTAAAAATAGGATAGTACTAAAATGTGATAGAGGGCTGTTACGTAAAGGTACTTGCTGTTTGACTCCTGTTTTCTTCTCATAGACTTTGATAAATTATGATGTTTCTTAAACCTGTGGTCATGGCCTCATTAGTGTTTTTATAAAATGATTCAAAGGAGTTCTTAAAAGTCTATGAGAACCGAAATTGTGCAAAACCACACGTAATCTCAGGCAAGGCATTATCCACTCTGTTCTTGCGGGGTGGGTAATGGCAAACAGCTGTAATGAAAGGTAATTGTAGACAGCAATTGCTAGCATATAGGGACAGTAAATACCAGGCACAGTAATGATAGTCACTTCTCATTCTTCATCAGTTTGGGTTTAAACTTGGGAGTCAGAAACAGAGAAGCCAAAAGGCAATAGTACTTTCAAACAGTTTGAGTTGCATTTTTGTGGGCCATCTGCCACAGCTAATCTGAGATACACTAAAAATTGTACATCTACAGCTAATGGGGGGGGGAGATTTTTTTATATGTGACAAACGACACCCAAAAAAAAGAAAACTCCATAGTTATGGGTTTTTTATTTGAAAAATCATCCGTTTGTCCTTAAGCTAGAATAATAACTGGTTTACAGAATACTGACTGAATCTTTTCAAAATTTGGCATGGTCAGTCAGCAGAGAGAAGTCCCTTTGTTTCCCATCACTGTTATATTTTGCTTTCAAATTCTATGGAAAGCATACTTTACAAAACCTACAATCTTTCCCAAAGTGTACAAGCTAATAAAAAAAAGCCAGTTCCCCTTCATCTCCCTTCTCAATTTCCTAGATGTCAGTGCTTGATATGAACTTGCTATTTTTGCATCTTCAATTTAAAAAGACTGCCTGCCTTGCATACGCCAGCTCAGCTCTCTCAGGAGCTTGTTATACAGCTTTCCTCTCAGTAGGCTAGGGAAAGGCTAGTGAGCAAGGTGCTTTCCCTCCCCCCAAATCCTGTGTCATGTAAGGGAACTGATAGAGTACGTTGCAGGAGGTCTCTGGTGTCCGATGAGTTGCATAAAGTACTGCTTGCTTGGCCTCACGTGAGAAAGCAAAACTGTTGCAAGACCTTTTTGAACGGCAGCAGCTGTTTCATTTGTACAGCATAGCACTAATTTCTTCTCTCCATTTTGTTTTCCTCTGTGGTATTTATCTACAGCTGGTTATTTTTAAACCTGCAGAGCTGAGTACTGGGTTTAAGCTTGCGTCCTGAGACGTGGGAGTCCCTTAGATGCCCTTCAGTTCTTGTATTTGTTCTCTTTTTTCCATATCTCCTGGGTTTCTGCCACTGGCCATGGTAATTCAGGAGGACCTTTCTGGGGTCTTCTGCCATGGCCAGTTCCTCATTAACTGAAAAATAAACCAAATAACACAAAATTCCATAAGAATGTGCTAATTTTCTATGGTGAATTTTTATAAAGAAGAGGAGCTGACATGTTTTAGTAAGAACCAATCTTATTAAATTGAAGGTGCCTAAGTAGCGCATTAGTTACCAGTTTGCCCTTGCTCCTAGAAGAAGGTCTTCCGAGTGTGAGATTGGGACTGTGCCTATGCCCAGTGAAGCACTGACACAAACTCTATTGACATCAACAGAAACACTCTATTCTCATTTGCCTCCACCAGCTTTCAATCAGAATAAAATCCTTAAACAACGGCAAGGAGAACAGTTAGCTTGTGCTGGCAATTCGCGTTCTGCTTTACTGTGGCAGTGCCACGAGAGCCTCAGATTGGCCTGATCCTCCCGATGCTGCCTGGGGTAGAAACAGAACAGAGAAATGATCTCTGCCCCCATAACCTGGCATATTCAGAACAGGATGGTGTCGTCAGAGGCTTGGAGAATATTTGAGAGGGATGGAGAAACAGAGAAAAGGAAAAAAAAAACAGGAAAAAAGAAAATTAAAAAAAAGCCCAGTTAGCATAAAACACTTTGTCACAGGCTATTAGCTTCCCTTGTCATTGCTAGTTGTTCAGGAGAAATGTGTGCTGTTTCATTTGTTGGGTTTAGTTTTATTTTTAAGGAATCTTGAAGAGATGATACTAAGGTGGGTTTTGATATATTTACATGGAGCCTCTCTCTTGCTGCACAGAGAAAAATGAAATGCTTATTTGACAATGAAACAAGGCGGCCTTGCTTTTAGTGACACAATTTTTTTGGTTTTTTGGTTGGGTTTTTTTTTAAGAGATCTAAGGAAATAGGCATCTAGAGCCTGCTGAATTTCTGAGGTTTTGTCAGAGAGGGAGGGTTGGCATTTAAAGGAGTCTGTTCTTAGACTTATCTGTGGTTAGTCGTTTCGCTCACCTGATGGTCTTAAGTTGAAGCTCGCTCCGCTTGTCCATACAGGGCGAGTTGCTCGGGATGATTTGTGTGAGCTGGCTGGAGGCTTAAGCGGTAGGTTGGACTCTGGCAGTCTCAGATCAAGCGAAAGAAGGGCTTGGAGGCAGAGCTGGGACTGCGGTGCCCAAAGTATTAAATAGACAGGAATTCATCTCGCATCCGCTTGAGAGTCCCAGCCAGAACACCTGTGATCTGCAAACTGGGAATCTCCTTCCCTGAGGCACTGAACAGCCAGATGATTCCCTTCAAGCATCCTTCTCAGTTACGAAATAGAGAAGCACAGAAGCAATATTCCTTTGGCAAACTCGTCTGCCAACTCCTTCATTGACCTCTCTCTCTTAAAGCCTTGATTGCTAATCTCAGAAAATTTAGGAAATAGTTACTTACTTAAACTCACTACAAATCCAAAGCTAAAAATTCTGTGCTTTAAGAGAAGCAGCATTTAATATCTGGTTCTGCAGATTATTTACAGACCTGCAGGAAGTGCAGCTAAGGAGGATATAGGCGCTGTGAAAGAGGACAGGCCAGTTTGTTTCAGCAGCTGATCATGCAGCAGGAATGCGAACGCCTGTGGGTTTTTTCAGATGGGCTCTTTTGGCTTAATGAAAGTATTGTCTGAGCCTCAGCAAAATACCTGAACTGATGGGATCTGTAACCCACCTGCTTTTCCTGTTTCGCTTGATCTTAGCTGGAATAGAAAGGCAAGAGCATTACCAGGTAAGAACGAGTTCAGTAGTATCAGTGTTATTTCATAATAACTAACATCTAACTATCACAGATGGACACAGAGATGATTATTTGCTGAAAGGGAGAATCCCTGCTTTTACCCAAAGTCTAATGCAATAATTTCACTAGCTTCCATTTCAACGTTTTTCAAGAAAGAGCTCTCAGTATTTAGCCTTCCTATTCCCTCATAGATATTGAATTGTACGATGTTTTGGCGCCACACCATTTTTTGGTTGTTGTTTATTAGTGTGTGAAAAACTGTCAGCACCTTGCTCTAAGGATAATTTATAACTGAAGGCAGAGCTGGGTTAGGCATGCGGAACAGGCTTCCCTAGTTGATTAATTCAGCATCTGAAAGCACATCTTGAACAAGAAATGTTTGAGTTTTAGCAGCCTGAAGGTAACTTGAGGTGTACGCTTGTATGCAAACAAACACCCTTCCTCTCTGCTAAAGCCTCGGGTCTAAATGCCTGGAGATGTTATACAAAATAGGAAGTGAATTCATTCTACATTTCTGGGTATGTGTGGCCTTTCTTACTTTTAGAACTGTGTTAAATTGCCCAGTTTTCAGGATTTCAGAAGACTGCAAGGTGGAACAAACTTAATGAATGTACAAATTACAGTGCTTGATCTGCCATCTAGGTAAGGGTTCTTCCCTAGCCTTGCACTGGTGGGTAAATCTAGCCTTCTCCTGTTGGGCTGATGCACCTCAGGCCAGCTCGGGATGAATGTCTCAGCTTATCTGCAGAGCCCTGTGGTCAGGATTGTCCTGCCTGCCCTAGCCAAGTCTCTGCTTTTGAGATCATGGGTGAGCTGCTAGAGCTGAAACCTGTAGTACGTGCATTGTGGACCATTGTCCCAAGTAGGGTTCTCGCCAAGCTCTACCAAGAAGCATCTGAAGTTTACAGAGGAAATCTGGGATATCATCTTAGCTCCCCCAACACTCCCTGTGGGGAAAAGGTTCAAAAGGCAGCTAATTTGAGGAACAAGCTTAGCCCAGTGTCCGCAAGAACGTATTTTAGAAGGGCTGAAGGAAAGAAGGGATGAGGATGCTGATCTGAATGTGCGCCAGGGCTGGCCTTGGCAGCTGGAAACCTAAAATGAGAGCAGCACACATGTGAATCTGCTGCTGCGGCTGGGACCCAAACCTGGAAGGCATGAAGATAATCTCATTAAAATGGGTGGTCTGACGTACAGGAGTTTCCCTTCCAAAAGAAATTCCCTGCTTGCCATGGTTGTAGCCCAGTGTCTTTTCTGTGCAGGACCAGTCAGGCTCTGTGAGCATCCTCAGTTTACAGTACCCAGGTGTGTTGCACCGACTGTGCATTTACTTGCGTGGGGGTGTTTCTTGTTTTAGTTTTACTCTGGAGATAGATTTTTGAAGTGAGTACAAGCTGATTTTAAAATAGAAAAGGCAACATGGCAAATGTGCATTTAGGTACAAAGTAAAAGCAAAAACATGCCTTTGAAAGAACACAGATATGTACTCAATAACCAACCAGTTATAGGGTGTAACTGCTGTTAACTGTCTCACTGAAGACTTGCACGGTGAAGGCGCAGAGGAAAATGATCTGTACTTTAGCCACCCTCCATTTTGGTTGCCTTTTCTATAGTGTGGTATAGTAAAATCTTCTATAGTATGGTATGTAGCACTGTGGAGTTTTAAGTGAGGTTCAATCCAAGTTCTAAACAAATTCTTGTAACATTTTTCAAATAGAAAATGGTCTAAAATGCAATACAAGTTTAGAAAATTGTTTATGATCATAGTTCTCTTCAGTTTAGTTAATGGTACAAGCTTAACAGTAGCCTGTTGTATGAGAAATTTTGTCTGCCTACCCACTCATTGCCCCCGAGCCCTGACTCACCTTCTAACAGTTTGATCCTGAAGTAGGCGATTAGCAGCAGCAGGAGTAAAGTCACAGGCATAAAGATCCCAGCAAAGAGAATGCAGCCGGGCAACTCCTTCACAAACACCGAAAGTAGGTAACTCATGCTCATTTTCCTCTGCGGCAACTGTTCTGAGCAAGATCCTTCAGATCTCCAGGTGTGGACCTAATTTATCCTGCTTTCTTCCTTTTTTCCCTGCACCTACATTCTGCCCTTTGCTCACGCTGTTTTCTCTCTTTGGACTTTGGTTTGTTTGTGTAGGCCTGTGATTCCTAGTAGGACTGGAGTTCACTTGCAAAATTACTCAACCACAAAGTTTAAAAGTGCATGTTGAAGTAATGTAGGGCTTTGAAACTTTTGGATATGTTGGGCTGGGCAGGGCTCAATATGTAAGGCTGCTACCTTTCAAGCAATGTGGGTTCTGTCATCTACTAATGTTGTACAGGCCATTCTAAATAATAAGCACCCTCTTTCTAGAGGTATTATTAATTTTACAATAGATCCCAAATGCTCACGCAGGGTGAAGACCCTGTTATACATACCACACAGGCATACATGGGGTCTCTGCTCTGACGAGTTTTTGGACCAGACCATTGAGGCAAGCAGCAAGTGACCGAGTGGATGCTGCGCCAACAGCATTTTTTCCGAAGATTAGCTGCAGAACAGTGAAACTCAGGAAGGTTTCTTTTTTAGCAGAGTTGAAAATATGTGATTTTAGGGGGCCAGACGTGCCAAAGAATTCAAGAACCTTTTAAACGTTCAAGTAACTGGGTTTGAGGTGTTCAGTGTGTTCAGTTTTTCCCATCTGGTCACCAGCCTATGGGATAACTGTGTCTAGGATGCACTGATTGGTTTAAAAAGATGATTAGTCATTTTATAGCCCTTCCCTACACCTTCAAGTTTCTAAAAACATCTGGTCGGTAGACTTGACATCTTGGAAGTGCTACAGTACGCAGGTTGCATTGACTTCACTTGGGGGCAATGCAGAATCTTGCTGTTTGACGTGCCCATGTGCTTGAATTCCAGCAGAGATGTGCTTCAGGATGTTGGAGATCAGGTTAGTCTACCTGAACATTCAGTCTTTGGCTTATCCAATCTGATGCCTAATGAAGGCATCAGATAACATTAAGCATCGGGGGTTTGTGGCTTCAGCAGTTTGTTATGACATGGACAAAAAATCTGGCTCATTTCATGTGCATTTGAGAGATGATAAGGATTTTATTTGTTTAATACCTACCAAATCTGAAACCGGACCATGAGCTCAAACTGAAAACTCCCATTTTGACAGCCGTTCTTTCTGGGTACCCAGAAAGAATGTACTACGAGATTTGTTTGACTAATTGGGTAGGTGGGTAGGCTGGAGCTAACGGGAAATGCAGTGTAGATTTTCAGGGGAAAGAGGTATTTCTATGTTCACCTTGTTTTTGCCACCTTCTGTGTTCAAAAGGCAAACAGCCTCACCTAATAATTATTTTAAGTTTGTAACTTTATTTGAACTGTAACGTATTTGGCATGAGATCCTCCCTTTGTGACAAGAAGTGATGGAGAATAACAGGTTTGCAGGCAAATTCCTGGTTTTGTTAATCACCTGCTGTTGTGATTGATAAAAGAACAAATGGAGTGTGCCTTATTTCTTGCTTGTGTTTGTTTGGCTTTGGCTTCTAACAATTACGTCTCATTCTGCCTTTTTCCCACTAGATGTTTGACCTCATTCATAAAGTTTTTTATGATCTACTGATAAAAAGCATGGATTAAAAGCCAGGTGGTGAGGATATTAATATTATTATAGGCCCATCTGTTGCCAGATAACTCCTTCCTTGCATAGATACCTGTCAGCTGTGATCAATAAATTCCTTAAACTTTTTTTTTTTGCACATAAAAAGTTAATTCAGATTTTTTTTTAGGCTATCATGAATGTTAGTGTTCTGGTCTGCAAAACAGTTGCAATATTTTGATGACCCCTCTTGTGGATCCTTTTAAAAATTCCTTCCTAACTGATGTTCTTATAAAAAAAAAAAAAAAAAAAAACTTTTTAAAAATTCCTCCCAAACTGAGTTTTTAAAAAAAAAAAAAAAAAAAAAAAATCTTGAGCAATCAGAGAGCTCGGTCTGTGAGAGTAAAGTCTGTGACCGAATCCCAAGTGCTGTGACATTACGAAATGAGCCAGGGGGGAATTTCTCTTTGATACATGTGCATGGCTCGCAATGACGTTAATGGGAACTAAATACGTGCATACAAGGGCAAAACAGTCACTTGGATTTTTTAATTGGTTTTCCTTGCACGCTTGAGATATTTGTTTTTTCTGTCAAATGTGAGTTGGGGAGATGATGAAGTATGTAGCTGCCTTGCTTGTCACACCTGACTGTCGTGGGGCCAGACAGCTGATGGACGCAGAGCAGACAGCTTGGAAGTGGTTAGTTTCTGCCCAGGAAGAATAAGAAATTTCTCAACCCTCCACATTTGTACAACCTCCTTGTGAAATGGCAGGTGTCAGCTCTGATCACAGCGGGCATGCGAGGAACAAAACTTGGCTAACGGCTGTTCAGCGCGGCAGACATGTAAAGCAAGTCTCCGCATTGAAGCAGGACAAATGCAGGTGGAAACAAGGTTAAACGTGTTTTTGCCGTGAGGACAGCTCATTTTCTACCTGGGTTGGCTGGGGCAGCGGCGGGTGTGTGTAAAGCCGAGGGGAGCCCCAGTGCCGCACGGGCAGCGGTGTTTAGCAGAGCAGGGCTTCTGCACCCCGGCGAGCCCCAGTCTGCGGTGGCAATGCCTTGCGTGTCTCTGCCGTGCAATCACGCCTGCCACAGTCAAAGGAAAACTGGGAAACGTGGGCCAGGCATGGATTAGTAATGCAGGAACGTATGGTTTCCTGGATGATCCGTGAAACTTGGGTGTATTTGGGAAAATAGATGGATTCACAAGCCTTGCGAAAATGTCACTGACTTCTCATCAGTTGGAAAGAAGCAACCAATTGCTCGTCAACCCCCTCCCTGTGCTGCCAGCCCTGCGGTACAGGGCGGACCTGCCGAAAGCTCTCTTTCTGGCTCTTGGGAAATTCAGCCATTACAGAATTTTCCTTTTGGCTTAAATCATAAACTTAATTTCCTGTGAAATGGAATTTAAGGAACATTAATTTTAGAGCCACTAAAACTCTTATTTCAGCTGTATCATTTTGGTTATTTACATAAAATATGAACACAAATGAATTCATTCAAACTTTAAATGACTTCTATTTCCAAAAACTGCCAAGTAACACTAGAAATGTTGAACATCACGCCTACCTTGTTGGAAGGAATTACCTTAACTTCTCATCTTTGTGTGTGTTAAGCAACACATTCTTGCTGAATATTTTGATTTAATTACAGCTTCCAAAGGGAAATTTTCTCTCAAAATTTCTAGACGGCTTTACTAGGGAATATAAAAAAGCAGTGAAATACCTATTGAAGCTGAGGGGAAGGAGTAAGATCTGCCTGTGAAGACTCAACCACAGTAAACAAAAAAACCCCTAGTTATTGCAGGTGTTTGAGAGCCTTCTGGGCAGTAACCAAGATGTACACATTCCATAAAGGCAAATTGCCAGTGTGCATGGCAGCTGAACTGACAAAGCTGAGGTTGCTCTTTCTCAGGGAAAACAGTGAAAAGGTTGCTGCGAGACTGAAACTTTTTAAAAAAGAATCAATATTTCTGTAATTATGGTGGAAAAAGGAGGCAGTGGTTCAGTCCGGGCTCAGTAAGGACAGAGCCTTCCAGCACAGACCGGCGGGTCGGGCGCAGACTCCTGTTTCTCCCTGTGCCAGGGTCAAAACTGGCCCCATGGGGATGGTTATTCCCACAGGTGTCCCCTGGCCCAGGAGTTGGGGACTCCAGTTGGTAAGCTGTTTCCACTGCTCAGGAGACACATTTTGAATGGAAAAAGGGCTTTAGTTTCCTGGGCTATGAAGCTAAAAGGCTTCCTGAAAAGTGTATTAATTTTATTAAATTTAAATGCTAAATGAGCATTTAGATCTCATCTTTCTCCTGGATGTTCTGCTAGAACACCAAAATCCTTTATTCTCCTGTTCAACCTAAATTCGACAAAGGCTATGAGATCAGCTAGTTTAATATCTTTATTATTACAGGCAATTTCATTTCCTTCCATGTCCTTTGTAGAATCCAATAAATTGGTTGTTTAAGGCTTGTTTTCCCAAAAAGCATTTAGCCTTGGTTTGAAAACATGAGGAGGTGGAGAATCATCTGTCCCTTTCCATGGCTTGTTCATGATGTAAAACGCTCGCCTAGTGTCTGGTTCAGAGCTTGTCACTCTTCTGCTTCTAGCTGCTTGTTCTGCTTGCCCCTTCCTCAGAGGGTCAGGGAGACTTTGGGGACCTGGTATTTTTTCCCTGTGAAAGTACTTATGCCTTGCAATGTCACTTCTCAATTTCTTTCCTGTTAAACTACACACACTGGTCTTTTAATTCCTTATAGTAGGAATTTTTTTTGCCCATCCTTGAAACATCCTTGCAGGTTTCTGTGTGTTCTCTAACTTCTAAAGATACCTTTTGAAATGTGGGCATCCCAAAGGCTGCAATCTCATAGCAATGTCACCTGTGACACTCCTAAAGGTAAAATTGTGTCTTTATTCCCACTTGCTACTCTGCTGTTCCGTCGTCAGAAGGGCTTATTAGCCATGATTGTTGGAGCATTCAGAGGCACTTGCTGCATTGCACACCTGCTCTGGGTCTCAATCCTCTTCAGGATTGTGGTTTCCCACGACAATCTTTAGGGATGACCTGTTACTCTTGTTTCTAGATTTAAAACTTTGCTTTGGAAAAGTTGCAATGCTTTTTCTTGTAATAAACCCAGCCTCTCACAAATGATCCAGATCTCACAGCCTAACTGCTGTGTTCTCCTTCTTACTTGGCATCAGGCCTTTGATCATCTGCACTTTTTAGGAGTTGTGATTTTATACCAATTTCTACTTCATTTTTTTTCCTTTCCTGCTTTGCCTATTTTCCGCTTTGTTGCCTTTCTAGTACAAGCATTTGTGTCTTCACATGGTAAATTGGTTCAAGTTATTGATCCAACTGAAAAGCTGCATAAGCTGTTTCTGGGCTTTGAGGAAAAGGTACTAACTAGATTAAACTGGATCTGTTTTCTGATCAAGTTTATTCTGTGCGGGCATCCACAAGGGGATGCTGGCATAGCCTGTAAGTCGTACAGACGTGGTGATGAGCGGCCGTTTAGGAAGGAGCCCCTTCCCCAAAGTGAGGCAGCAGATGGAAATGGCTCTGCTGCTGAATGCCTAACTATCGCCTCACCAGAAGCACTGCATGCAGCAACTCCCCCGTGGATATGACTTTTGAGATCCCTGCAGCAATTCCTAATTCATTACTCATGTGCTTTATTGATATAGAAAAGTGATTACTTTTTAATGAGCACATTGTGTGTTACTAATGCAAGTGCCTTAGGACATCTAAGTGTATTGAAGCTGTGGTTGCCCTTATCAAACAAACTTGTAATCTCATTAACAAAGTAAGAGCTATTTTGCATAAACCGTGCTAAGTAGCTTATTTATATTCCAGTTCGCTATCTGTTTGAACAATCTTTGCATTCTTCCTGCCTTGCATTATTTTTCTTACCTATAACTAGGGCAGATCATTTGAGCGTTGGCATGAAAATAATGGGTTTCTAGTCTCCTCAATATTATGCTCAAGATTTATGAAAAATTAGCATAAGTGAAATAAAAACCTGCTTGGCCAACTTCTAGCCCTCTTCCAGGCTTCTTGATTTTCACTGTGTTTCTGTTCAGTACAGGTTATTTAAATTTCAGCTTTGTTATTAATCACCTTGTACAGGCGAATATTAATCTACCTGTGCAGAAGCATCTGGCAGTGGTACCTGTGGATGACCCTTCTTTTAGAGTACAAACCAAAATATTTATTGAGCAGTAATACTTCCTATACATTATGATTTAAACCATCTTGATATGGGCTGCTGTGAACATCTCTCTTGCTTCCAGTGTATTTTTAAAAGAATGAAAAAAAAAATTTGATTGCTCCTAGTCTTTTGACCACAGCATTTTCCATGGTGAAAGGAGCTGATAGTGTCCATTTGCTGTATTCATGGCTTCAGATGTGTCGGTTGCGATCCTTTTTTGGTTTTGTTTTTGCCTTTTTCCCAAGAAAATAAGTTTATGGAATCACAATGTTTGTCCTCCCTAATAACTCTTAGCCAACTTCAAAAAAAAGTTAAGAGGTATAGAAAACTCAAAGCAAGTTACTTACCAGTGCTGTGAAAATTAGTGGCTCAGTAGAAGGAAAACTGCAGTTAGGGCCCAAACGGAGGGGAAGGAGAGCAGAGCTCCACTCCTGCGTGTTCAGTTTGGGAGCAGGACACCAGCCACTGCCTCTGTACCGGCTGGCCACACCACACCAGCATGTGTAGCCACTCACCCCATAACGGTATCACAAGGGGCATGGGTCCAACAGTGGAGTTATTACAATGACAAGGGGTCTAGTAGGGAAGGGTACAAGCTCATAGAAAAGTAGGCTTTGCTACTTCTGCTGTTTGTGGGGAAAAATTATTTCTAGCTGCTGCCTTTCCCATTTAACCAACAGGGAATTTTATTCAAAGTCGTACTCGTCCGTGACTGGAAACATGATCCTACAGAGAGTCAGGAAATGTTTCTTTAAGAGTTCTTATTTGTATTTCTGTTAAATACAGAATTATTAAGTATGTTGAATGTTTTATTAAGTTAATAAATATTTTTTTCCATCAAGCAATTTTGCTAAAAATTTTGGAAATAGGTTAATTTCTAATACCCATATTAGTGTGTGTGCGGTTTCTTGTTAGAGCTGCCCACTGTTCACCTGTATCTAATAAGACCGGTTCCCAATGACTGCTCTGTAAACAGCTGTTCTTCACCAGTCCCAGCCCAGGGATTATTTCACCTGCACCCAGCATAACCCAGTCCTACAGGGTCCCTCCCTACCGCTGAATCCCATTTCTGTTAAAAGATCATAGATCTTTGGAAGCCATATGATGAATGCTGTCTGCATGAGACTTCAAGCAGCAGTGTATTAAATGGCAGGGTATCTTTATCTTTTAAAATAAACACTGCAGAACAAACCCAATCTTTTTCCATCCCATCTCTTGGATGGCTCACAGCTGCCTCCCAGTGTGCTTTTCTCCTTGATTAGCAAAGAGGAAATCAATATAACATTTAGACAATGTAGATAAGTGAGCGGTGAAAAACCGTGCTGCTCTGATATCCCAGAAAGGCAGAGCAAGGTTGAACTGGGAATAGTTGTGCGGTGATAGCAGAGTGCTGTCTTTTTGTCTTACCCATACCCCATGGCCCTGGCTATGATGGCAGTTTGCTGTATTAGCATTTGCTCACTGGCAGGTCGTTTTTCACCTAGCAACAAATAAAGCAACAAGATGTGGTTCTAGAAACTGGGACAGATTCAATGTTCATCTGGTGCCCCAATTTGTAACTGATCCTGAAACCCCTATGTAAAGGTCCACAGAAGTGATCAGAGCAATTGTAAAAACTAAGCTGATTTTTTTTAGCTGGCCCGATTTCAAATGTGTTATGCCATTTATTGCCTCTTGGTTAGCTAATACTTCTTGTTATTACTTTGCAACACCACTGCTCCCCTAGTGTTGCTATGCTACCATACCTCAGACAGTTTGGAGTCACCATATAGCTGTAGGGCAATGCACATTTTTTTCTTCCCACTTCCCCGCAGTAAAAGAGGATGGAGAGCAGGCTACAGCGCAAGATTTACAGTTGTGCCCTGCTAGCTCAAGAGGCTGAGCTGGATATGCCCCAGCCATCTCCTGCGCCTCTCCTTGGCAGCCTGGCTAATCCAGCGCGGGGCTGAGCTGCTGCGGTGACACCTGGCTGGGGCAGCCACAGCACGGATGGCGAGGAAGGCTGCCCAGCGCCACAGGTTGTTTTTAACCCCAGTGAACAAGCTACACTGGGTGGCACTAATGCAAAAGCTGCATTTTATTCAGTGGCTAAATGTGCACAGGTGTGTAGCTGTATTCGATTTGAGGCATGGCTCTGCAAAGTAAAAACAGTGGCATCTTCCAAATCAGAGTGCTTTTTAAGACATGTTAGCTTATTTGTGCTTAGCTGTGTGCCATAAAAGTGACTTGAGCCCTGATGCCTCAGCTGCTTTTCAGGACGGCTGAGGATTTTGCAGTATCTCAGTGTCAAGGTCCTTATTAGACATACTTGAAAAAAAGCCCAGGTTTTCATAGAGTTGATAGAGCTGTAGAAAGCTCAAGATCCACATTAGAAGTGTCTGTGTCACTGTAACCTAAGTTACAGTAACCTACGTCTTTTAAAGTTATTCATTAAAGGTCTGGCAGACATTTTACGTTACAGGTTTTCCCTGTGAGATTGCCTCATAGCAAGCCGAACCGTGACCCCCTTCCGTTGCACGGAGTGCCTCCCTGGAGAAAGAGGGCTCCTCTGTGCAGCCAAACGCCAGAGAGACAAGCTGCTGGTTAAATAGGGGTGAGCTACAGTTTAATCAGAAGATTATTGGGCTAAGGCCTAATGTAACCTTGGGTGAAAATAATTTACGGTGAAATGAACAGTACGGTAAGTTAGTAAGTAATGCTGGAGAGGTGCGTGTGCGTGCACAGCTACCTCCTCTGTCACAGTGTCTGTAAGGAAATAAAATCTCTGTGAGAGAAATCTTCAGCTTATCTGCTACTGCTAGCAAAAGCTATGGTTAGTTTAACGCATTTTGTCAGTTATCTAGTACTCGATTAACGTGACATGAAATAAAATGGCATGAGCACATATCATTCTCTGTTATGTATTCCTGGTGAATGCTAATTAATGTCATTCCACTTTCCATGCTGTACGCTTACACAGTAATGAGTTGTAGCCATCTGCTGGCATGAAATGATCTTTTTTTTTTTTTTTCTCTCCCCAGAAAGGAGAAAGGCAGACAGCCCTTCATGTTTTTCCTTATACTGTAACATATCCAGAAAACCTTATGCTTAACCCTGACACTGGCATCAACAAATGCTAATTTACACATGCAACTATGTGAGACCAAGGAAAGAGTTTTTAACCCTACCTTGTTCGATGATTTAAAATAGTTACTGTGAATGTTTTGCCTTGGGGAGATTCATGTAGCGATTCATTAAGAGAGCAACATCTGCATTTTTTCTCTGAATGAGGAATGCACTCTAAGGTCTTTTACTCATTAGAGTGATAAGGTAAATATACTCCATCCTCGTCAGAAAACTGCCCTATAGGCAGCAGCTTCTCTAGCATGGATGTTAAACTATGTAGAACTGTGGCAGTAGGATAAAGGAACTGCGAACTGATAAAATAGAAAGAAGGGGAGATAATTGAGACAAATGTTTCCTGTTCGAAAAAGGTACGGCTGCTTTGAGGATCTATTGCCCCAATTTGCTGACTTTTCAGATTGTGGGTCCGATTTATATGGAAAATGCTGATAGCCCCTGTAAGACCTGATCGATATAATAGCAAATATATCTGTAGTGGGGGGCAAGACTATTTAGCTGATTTGTACAGGTACTTCAAGACATTGATTGAATAGTTGATCCTGAAGGATGAGAATGAAGGGAAATGAGATGTCTTTTGCTTTAAATTGCAATAAAATGCTTAATGACTCAGGACTAGGGGATGGTGAGCACATAGTTTTCTTATCTTGTAAAATCTGAAGCTCATAAATGCTCTTTTTTCCTCTCTTTTTAATGTTAATTTTAGACTAGAACTAACCAATAACCTAATGACGATATGAGCATTCATTTGTGATAAAATGGTGAGGCGTTTTGGGTTGACCAGAAACTCAACCTATGGGGCTTCAGAACCTATTGTAAAAACCTTCTGTTGAATTGCAATTGGCTTTGGCAAATTGACATTTTCCATAAAATAATGTTTTGACTAAAAAATTGCAGTCCACCCCTATTTTGGTCCTTCCTCATTCCCTTCATGACCTCTTACTGTTGCCAAGCCAGATGCTCAGAGACACTGACTTGCATGTCAAGCAGAAACCACAAAAACTGTTCTTACGACGTTTGTTTCGTCACTTCAGAAGTTTGTAAGAGAATATGTCCCTTTGCAGGAGCCGTGCTGGCTCTTCCAAATCATGTTGTATTTATCCAGGAATTGAGTAATTCTTTCCTTTTATTCCTTTATTAGTGATTCTACTAATTTGCCTAATACAGACATCAGCTTTACCTGTTCTTTTACCTTGGAGCTCCCAAGGTCTCTCTTAAAACTCAGTGTCTTTTTTGCGCCATCAAGCCCTGAGATACCAAGGCAGTTTTAACCAGTTACCCACCACTGTTGGTACCTCACCTATTTCATCCTTGATTGCTCTTAGAACTTCTCAGGGAATAATGGGGATGTGTTAGTGTTCGTTTTCACAGTTTGCTCAGTAACTTGTTCTACAGCCACTTAAAATTTCAGATATTTGCTGCCCCCTTATTCTCCACCAAGGAGTTCCAGCATGGGAGTCTCCCCAGTTTCTTCCAGAGTGGGTACTTACAAAAGGAATTCATTTGGCTTCCCTGCAGTGGCTTGGCCAGGGGCTGCCCTTGTAGAGATGTCTGATCTTTATTTAAAAAGTACCTTAAGTACTTTGACTCCTTGGAGGAAGTCACAAATGTCGAGAAGATCAAACAAAAAGGATGGGCAGGAAGAGCTGCGGATATGTTTAAAGTACTAAACGCACCGAGGACTCTAACTCACAGTGTGCTGTCAAGCAAACTTTAGTTCATATGGATTGAAAAGTGTATGAATGCAGAGTAGCACTCTGGCTACTCAGTGGGTATGTGCCCTCAGGTGGATTTTTACCTGCCCTGCCAACATGTGGTGGCTAATCACTCTCCTGGTGAGCATATGCCTGGGTAGTAATCAGAGAGTAGCTGTGAATTCATAGCCTACTCTACCTGGTGACGTATTTTTGTGTATGTGTGTATGCATGCATGGATCTGAAGACCATGATTTATCAGTCTTGAGTGTCTGGGCAGTTTTACTGTTTACAAAAACAGAAACAACACGGCATCTGCAGAGCTACAATCATTTATAATTATTGTTGCAGCATGCTTCTTCTCTGGTAGATTGAAAGGCTAGAGAGAAATTAGCAAAAATACACATTTTTAAGTTTTCTGATTCATTTTCTTCCCCCAGAACCTATACAGATCTCTCCCCCACCCACTGTTTCTTCCATTTGTGCTGTTTTTATCTTGGTAGCATTATCTGTTTTCACTTATAGTTAGTTGTGTGACAGCAACCTGCTGATTTTTCAATGGCTTCCAACAGCATTTATTATCTAGCACTCTTCTTCAATCAGTGGATCACAGAAGCACTGTGCACTCAGGGATACTCAGATAATGGGTTACAATCAACATTACAGAGATGTGTTCTCCTATCTTTCTGTAGTGCTTATTTGTGCATTTGGCAGAGAGTCATAATACCAACATTTGAAGTTGTAATAGGGCTTTCTATCTAAGGGTCCCCAAGTGCTATGCAAAGCCCTGATAGATTCGCTCTCTTAGCTGTGCTGGGGACTTCAGCACCTCCTGGGAACACTGAGATTAGCAATTCCTGTTTTACAGCCATAAAACTACGATTTTACCTTGTGTTAACAAATTCATAGTAAGAAAACAGGTTCTTTATCTTCTAAGCATTTCCTGAGGTCCCCTCGATGGAGGACGCACAGGTCGCCTGTAGCTGGCAGATTTCCCTGGAGCTGGTTGGAGGCAGAGATAAATCCCATTTAATCAGAGTGGCAGAGTAACTTAGTGTATCTTTATTTGGCAATACCCAAAGAACTAAGAAACCTCTCCCATGCCACAAATTGGTGTGGAAGAGGTGGGATGGCACATTGACAGAAGAGAACAGGGGCTTCCTCTGGGCTTTGAACACAAGGGAAGGCAATGGCTGTAGTTTAATGGGCCTGTCTGTCTGAGTGAGGAAGAAGCAAAAGCAGAAGATGGAAGACAATCCATAGAGATGGAGTAGAAGAAGTCTTGGTGGCTCAGGCCTGAGAGATATTGTGTTAATGGCACTGTTGGCTACTGAGAAGTTGGAAGAGCAAAGAAATATCCTCCTATTTTTTGATTACTAAAGAGAGTCATGTTTCTCAGAAATAAATAGACACTCCTCTCCCTAATTCACTTCTCTAAGTAATAACGTAGGTTGAGTGTGTTCGCTACCAGCTGAAGTGGAAAGGGGGCAAAAGAATGGCTCCTATAACCTACTGTGTGTAGGTGAGGAGCACATATGCTGCTTCCATCAAGCTAACTCTCTGCTTGCTGGGAGTAAGAAAACTGATTTCAAACACTAGTAGCCAAGATTACAAGGATTTAATTGCGAAAGCAAATCTTAAGTGCTCAGCTTACTGCTGTAGACATAATTTGACATTACTGGGAGAAGTAATATCAAAAATTATGTGGGTGGACTACTCTATCTCAGATTTTAGCAGTATTCCAGTACAATTTAGGGAAATTTACCTAAATACCAAGTCTTCTGTCACTGTTGATTGTGTTTAACGAAACCAAGTTAGCATCGTCAGGCTAAAAAAAGACTTAATTGAAGTAATTTGCTATACCTTTATAAAAGTTCACAGTGTATTGAGAAGTTTTCAGGCTAGAAGTGTAGGAAATTTTACTCAGAAAAGTTAGGCTTATTTTAAAACACTCTTAAAAGTTGATACTATGACCTTCTTGCTGGCTTGTTGTCTCAACGAATATGAAATACTATTTTCTGTTCATAAATTCATTGTTTGTGCTGAAGTGAAGAGGAAGGACTCCTTCCCCTGTTGGATCAACCATTTTATGCAGGTAACTGCTGAAAGGAGGCTGAGATGGACATTCAGTTTCTCTGGTAACCATCTGGAGGTCTGCTCTTTTTACTTGGTGAATTATTATTTTTCTCTGCCTAAAAACATTTCTTCCTTGAACTCTTCCTCTCCCCCCCCAGGCCTTATGGCCTTTGTCACTCACTGTCACTATGCTTTGATGATCGCTTAGGTACAATCTCTGGACAGCTGTAATTCTCACCCTAAGTATTGTTGCCAGTGTTTGAGAGTTATGTTAAGAAATCAAAGAAACGTCACTGGAAAAGTTTTCAGGAAGCTATCTAACCAATACCCCTCCTCTGAGACAGGAGGACAGAAATGCAACAGAAATGTTGCAAGACAGGAGCACCTGTGTTTCTTGAACATGTCAAAATAACCTATCCTTAAAACCCTCCAAGACTGAGGTTCCAGTAACCTCCTGAGGTATTGCCTCCCTGGGGTACCATGTAATGAGTGGTATGCTGAGACTTCCCTACTATCTAGCCTAAATGTCCCTTACCATAAATTAAGTGAATTATTGTTCTATCTTTCAACAACAGTCCATCACCATCTTTTTTTGACACACTCCATAACTTTGCAGTCTGCTTTATACATCCTTTCATTCCAGTTTTAGAAAAAGCCAATTTTTTTTGGTCTATTTGTATACCTCATTTTTGGAAACTTTGTAATTGTGGCTATTCTTCTCTGAATTATGCCCAGCCTTTCTATACCTTTCTGAGAATGAGCTGCTTGAACTCCAACTGGAGGCCTCAAGTACTCTCCAGAGTATAATAATTTTCTCTGTCTTGCAACATTTTTTGCTCATATAGGCCTTAGCCTGGCCAGAGCTGTTCATTTAGGTGTGTCTGCCACGTCTGGCGAGTGTTGGCCGTCAAAAAGATGGAGCCTGGTAGTAGAAAACTGGCTAAGGAGGAGAACATGTATGTTGATCCTACAAGGGGGATCAAGAGGGACCATACAAAAGGGAAGTAGCCTGGATACTGAGGAACTGCTAGAGGGCCTTAAACTGTCTGGGACGTAAGTCATGGGGCAACAAAAGACGGTGGCTCTGTCTTCAGAAAAGGAGGTCTTGAAGGCTCAGAAAGGGGAAATGTCTTGGTAACTGGGATCATCCCATGCAAAATGGAAAGACAGCACATTCAAGAAAAAGTCAAGTAGGAGACAGCCTAAGGAAGTGGTGGGAATCTTACAGAAAGCCAGTCTTGTATAAATTCCTGGGAGGAGTCTTGCTGGGATTGGTAGGTCTGGGTTTCCCTACAACCCTTGGAGAAGGAGCTCCTCTAGAAGAGTTCCTATGGAAAGGAACAATTGGAGAATTGTTGCCTGGGGGGAACCCTCACAGAATTATACCTGCAGAATGGGTTGGAGAGGAAATAATAGGTGGGAAAGGGTGGAAGAAGAGCTAAACACGCTGTCACTACCCCCATAACTGAGGGAAGGAAGGGTGGTGTTGGTGACTTTCACCAGATCCTTTTTTTGCAACAGTATCTCTTCACTTTCAGTTTTTGAGCCACAAAAAACCCCAATGCTGAAACATATCTTGATGATTCACCATTTTGAATGTGTGCCTTTCAGTTTTGCTTCAAGCATGGTCCTTTATACTTTGAATTTTATCATTTTCAGATTATTCTTCCAATTGTTCAAATTAATTTTAAATGCTAATCTTCTGATCTTGGCATGACCTACATGCTAACCCATCACCCAAGTAATTGATAAAGATATGAAATAGATTAGACTTGGGACAGAATATGTGGCCTGACTTGAATGACCTTCTCATTTGAAGCAGGTAGGCTAACATATCAACGTGCATCTACCTTATAGGCTTTCTTTCAAGCTCTTTTCTGAGACTGTATCAAAGGCTTAGTAACATCAAGATGTGCTGCATCAATAGTTTCTTCCCCTACATGAGACTAGTCATCTTTTCAGAGAAAAAGATGAAAAGATTTCTTACAGCTTGCTCCGGACAAATATGGTGTTGTTAAGGAAGGACCTGCTTTCAGGGTTGGAAACCCTGCAATGACATCAGTCAAAATGGTGGAGCATCAGTTTTCTTCATAAAAAGTTAGTAGTTTTTTTCCACTCATACCTTTGGACAGATGTGGTTTTGACATCCTCTTTCAGCTTAATTTCTTGTCAAACATGTATACTAGCTGAACTATAACCATTTTCTGAATATGTTAGCTAGCCCGTTGACATTAATGGGGGATTTTCTATTGCCTTAATTGGCCAGGGCCCTAACTGACTGCAACCAAAAGCAGCTGAAAGCATGTTTCCATGCCAGCAGGGAAGAATAATTATGCTCAGCAAATATTACATCCTGGCAGTTGCAGCTGACAATCTCTGAACCCTGTAGCTCAAGTCTATTTTAGCCTGTATTGATTCAGTGAACGGTTATTTTATCTTACAGTAACTAAGGTGGTTATAAAGCTGTTTTGTCCTTGATATTAAACTGCATAAATAATGCAAATGAGCCAAAAATATATTTTTTATATTATAGACATTCTAGCAATAAAATTAAGTAAGCAAGGAATTAAAGCATCTTTACATGCCTTTCCTGTTTTCCATTAGCATATACACACAACAGCACTCACTGTCCAGTTTGCATGGCAAGATGTAACGTTACAGCTCAGGCAGCTTTTAAATAATTTCCCGGTGTGTTTCCTTTCACGTTTCTTTTCCATTCACCTTTTTCTTTTTTTTTTTGTTTTTTGTTTTTTGTTTTACTTCCCTTCTACTACTTTCTCATCCTCTTGTTTTTCAGTTAAATAGTTTGGCTGTGGTCCATTCCCAGTCTGGCACAGTAGAAGGAAGGAAGTACCAGGAGCTGGAGGAATGGCTCTCCAGACAGTAAGGTAGCAGGTTTTATGCTACACCCAGCAGAGTATGGAAGCGCCCAAATGCTCTTTTACATGCTGCTGGGGTGTGGACTGCTCTGAAGAAGCTGGTGATTGCCTTGTGCAACTTTTTCTGCCTGTTCCTGGTGTAGGGGCTGGCTCCTAGCAGGGGCTTTCTCATTGCTGATGGATGTGGGAGCCAGCTGGGCAGGGTGAGTGAGTGGACTGGAAGTATCTGATACAGGTTGTTTTGCACTAAAAGTCAATTGTACTTTTACCCAACCTCATTCTGAGGTAAAATATAAAGCCTACAGCATGTTTGTGTGCTTTGGAGGGCAACAATGTGTATGTTCAAGATAAGTCTAAGGGATAAAGCTTGGATAGCTCGTGAACTTTTCCATGCAAGGCTGAAAGGTAGGTATTTTCCAGAGCAAGCCTATGTTCTTGCCAAATAGCACACTGCTGCTTAGAGTAGTTTTCATATTACTAGGTTTCTCCTTTCCCAATGGACTGTGCTACTATTATGTCTTCCTGCATAATATTTACCCTTTCTCTGTAATCACATCTGTTAGAAGGGACGTTACCCAGCCAACAATACTTTTGATGGCATATGGTGCTCTTTAATTAAATGTAAGTATTCACAAAATCATAGAGTGTGCTCTAGTTTTTAGGCCTCCAGCTATCCCACATAGCTCCCTTTATTCATTTAAATGCATCATCAGAAATTCAGAAGGCTTTTTTCGTAATACACTAGGCTTTTTTACACCAACACCTATAGCACAGCATGCAATGTTAGTTGAAAACATTTTGCTGTGTTGCATTAATCTACTGCCCATCATGGAGTATACATACATTGTTCTGGAAGCTTTAAATAGAGCTAAATAAAAAAGCCTGCCTCAGAGACTATAACCCAAGTACGCAGCAAGACAACCAATAGTTAGGTGTAGACAAAGAAACAAAAGACCACATTAGTCAATATAATAAGCAACAGACTTAGCACAATAACCATGACTTTTGGTAGTCGTCACAGCAAGGAAAGCTTTAAGAAATAATCTGAATGCAGTTACTGAGGCAATTTATAAGGTGCTACCTTCTGGGTCACCTTCCATATAGTACCTTGAAACTCCATGGGTATGTGATGCAAACTGGCACCATGAGCCTATCGGTCTCTTGGTGTTGTTCAGAAAAATAGGTCAATGAGGTGGGACAGAATACGGGATACCTTGGAAGAGAAGAGGAGTAGCCAAGACTGGGTGCCCTATAGCATACGGAAGAAGCAGCATGGGTAGATTGCAAGACGAGATACCAAATCGATGGTCTAGGAAAGCATTCTTTGCAGGTGTGCTCTGAATGATGAGAGCAGATGGGGGAGAGGGCACGGTTGTGCCTGTCTGAGCCAGGGAGGAGGAGGCTGCAGAAACAGATGCATGAAAATGAAAGCCTCGCACTCCAATCCTGCACAGACACTCACAACTGCCTTGTTAGATTTTCATAGCTTAAAGTGAAGACTTCAGCTGTCTCGGTAATCTTTCACGGATCAAACCACTGTCACCAGAGAGACCATTAAGGCCAAGATGAGCTCACAATGCTTAACTTTACTGTTAAATCATAAACAAGTTGAGATTTCATAGTGGGATGTTTTAGACTTTACCCTTAATCCTGAGAGATTCACAAAGAAAATATCTCTTGAAAAATGTAAATTATGTGCAATATCTAAATTGTTCCGCAAAGCAAACTGTGAAGTTTACACGAGCTGTCTGTGTTACAGGCTTAGTTTTCCCCAGAAGGTACAAAGTTTTCTGAATGAAGTCTAGTGACAAGATGGGTTTTGGGCCCCCCTGGAATGAGAGGGGTTAATTCCTCATTGCACTTGTCCCATGAAAATTCACCAACTACCGTGCTGTATGGTAGGAGGGAACAGAGCACTCCCTCTCTGTCTGCTCGTTGAAGCTTCCCAGTCTGTGAAAACAAAACCTCTCTTTAAAATGCTTTGGGAATGAAAACCCGAGAATTAAAGGAAATTTGATGTTAAATAGAACTTTTATTTAAATTCTTGTTTTCTTGTTTTTATTTGGGTAATTTTGTCAGCTCCCACATGATGTGCATATTGCTTTCAACCACCAGCAGAGCTTTCCATTGCCGTGCAAAGAAGCTGGCAATAAAATATAGATCTCTGACAATGTGCTTTTTTTCTTTATCCCAGTGGCATCAACCTACTTTACTACCTCTAAGTGGAAAATGCACCACAGTTAATACAGAAATTCATATTGATGCATGTAATTGGTAACAGGAGCTGCTTTTTTTTTCTGATTATTGTGCTCTTTTAAGGTCTTGGCTTTAAAACAAACACCTCTCTGAAGATCTGCATTGACTTAATTTTTCCAGCTATGCATTTTTGAATGGATACATATCCTGTCTCAGATTGTTGACCTGGATACAGTATAAAACAGGTGTGAGGAGCTGAAATTCATGACTTTACTTCATGATATCCCTACATTCAAAATCTTGAATACATGTATTGGAACAGCAAATACTCCCATCATTGTCACATCAGTCTTAAAGGACTTAATATCAGACTCTCCTCTAATGAGTATTGTAACATCTGTCAAATCAAGAGGCAGGGCGAAAACTTGCTGTTAAGCTCTATTTAGCTTAAACTGCTAGTGCGTTGGCTTCCAAAGCACTTAAAATGTTTAGAACAAAAAAATTTTCAGTAAGCCTTGGTAGGAATTCAATGAGAGAAGGAAATTTAGCACACATCTCTTCTAACTGATGCTCTCACAGGTCAGGCATTCAGGCCGGTCTTTGGACTTCTCTAAATTTTTGGCAACCATGACTTAGATTGAGACATGAGCTTACATATATAAAATGATTAGATGAATTTAAAAGAGATTACACAATCTAGTATCACTTTCCTTAGCATATTCAATGTTTTCCTTTGCAATTTCTTTCCACCAAAGCTTTCTAATTAAATATATCTTTCTAAAGTCTCTACTGAATGGCTTTATTAAGTATGGTTTGTCACTTAAAAGCATTTTGTAAACAATCTTGGGAAGCAAATGAAGGAAATTCCCAAGGAAGGAAAGGGTTTGCAATATACCACACTACTAACTAATTATGTTTTTAATGCTACAACAATGTCTTGGGGTCCAACAGAGTTAGGGAATTCTTTATATTAAGCAGGTAACTGCTGTCCCCATTCTGGCTGCATTAAGAACAGACAGCAGAGACCAATATTTGAAGGAAAAGGAAGTGTCACTATCTCCATTTTACATGCAGTGGACTGGTGGAGGGAGGCTAAATGACTGGCCAAAGGTCAGATGGATGGACTTTGTTAGAGCCAGAAATAGAAACATGATGACTGGAGCACTTAGTCCCAAGACCAGCCCTGCTCTCTTACGTCCCTGACTGCAGCTAAGATGCTTGTTTATAACATGGAAAACCTCAGAAAGTTTGGTTCAGATAAGCATTCATTCTTCTGAGTGCTTATCTCAGCCTAACTCAAATTCTCTGACTCCTCTGAGCCTGCAAAACGGATGTCTTTTTAAAAATATGTTTCTGTATTTTAAATTCCAGTTGGAAGCACTGAGGGATGAAAATGAAAGATAACATGAAGCAAATAAATTAACTTGCAAATCCCAATGTGATTTGATCTGGCTGGTTTTGGTGCAAGTCACTCTGGTTCCTCTTTTTCACTCCCCCTTGCATTGGAAAAACCCCAAATTCAATTACTTCCATGTGCACTAGAATTGAAACAATCAGAAAGGAGATGTTTTGCATGGACTAAAAAAATGCTGGCAAAGAGCTCCAGTCCCCATAATCTCTGAAGCGACTGAAGTACTTGTTTGTGAATGTGTTATAAAAACATTTAAAATGGTATGTTTATGATAATAGATATAGTAAATCACGTGTAATGTTTAATAAGTAGTGAGGTTGGGTTTGGCAGTAGAAAAGACACAGCACTTTCGTTAGCAGCAGAGGCTTTGTTCAGTCTGATTTGACTCTGGCTTCTGGGAAGATTTATTTTATACTAGCTATGCTTGGGGATTCAGTGCAGGTATTTCCAACCTGTCTCCATGATAAGTTGTAACAGGTTGGTGCTACTATTCAATGCTAACGTCACTGAGAACTTCCCATTACACAGACCCTGTTTTCACCTGCTTAAACTTCGCAAACGTGAAACGGTTTGGGCCATAGATGTCAGTCTCAAATGGAATAGGATATGGAGAGAATAAAAATCTTCAAGAGGTCTGGACAGGGCCAGGAAGCAAGAGCTGGACTTCTGAAGAATGAGTGGAAGAACCTCTGCCCGCCTGAGCTGTCCTCTCCCACAGCTGGAATGAAACCTGAGATTCACAGTCCGCAGCTATTTGAGCCACGACCTCCGAGAGGCTAAACGTCTAGTCTCATTAGACTCTCCATTAGTTCAAGCAGCAGAGGGAGTTCTGCGTGTGGTAACCTGTCCATGCGATGAGCACTTGGAAGTTAGGTTGCAGCTCCACAATTCAGTTCATTTTTTAAAATTGGAGATAACATTTAGATGCACCACATGAGCGTGCAACCCGTACCTAGAATATAAAAGTTACAAAATCCAGTGTGCAAGAATGAAGTTGTCCATGGAATTTTAATTAATCCCTGTGCGTCCATTATCATCATCTTTAATTACTACAATTCTGAATCTTTCTGAGTTTGGTAAAAACATGGCAAAGGTACTTCTTGATCTTAGAATTTCTCTTGGGGCAAACATGTTGTACTCTAGAACTTCAAAACAAAAGCAATATACATGCATTGTTTTTTAAATGTAGGTTCATGTGCCAAGCCTATGCACATAATATATTAATGTAAATTGCATCACAGCCGAGGGTAAGGATACCTATATAATTTTTTTAAGGTTGTGGAAAAAAATTTGAAAAATAATAATAAAAAATGGAAAAATAGTAAAATTTGAGATTAAATATTATTTACTGGTAAATTAGACCATACAGCAGACCAATCTAATTTCTGAACCAAATGGACTTTAGGGGGGAATTAGCCAGGCTTCTAAAGTGCTTTCAAGGCTTCTGGCATCTTTCTATTACTGTGAACCAGTTCAGGCATTCTTTCCACATTAATAATAATAGTTTTACTCTGTCCAAGCACGTTACAAAATTATTCTTTTGTAGTGCATATGGTATTTAAATGCACCTTAATAGTTTAACTGGGAAAACTGTCAGACTTTCAAGCAGTATTTTTACTGATACAAAAGGTTTTGCAACTGCATTTTTTAAAAATTTTGCAGAATATTTTACTGTCAAACCAAGATTTAGGGAATTATATTGACAACAGCTCTTGCCAGTACTTTCTTACTAGAGCTGCAAATAATCCACTATTCAGACCACGCCAAGAATTTCATCCTCAGTGCTTTTAATTTAGAGTTAGTTGTCTGCTTCTGTTTCCTCTCTGCGTTCCCTCCCCCAAAAATTGTTTGTTATACTGCTCTCATTAACCAAAACCCTTATTTCCTGCAGTAAGATAGGGTTTAAGTGTTTCTTTTCCCCTGGAAAGTTAATACAGATAAAATAATTTCAGCCGTTTGGCTCTTGAATCCAAAGTAGTGCCATTTATTTAGGTGGATTAAATGGGGACTTATTCAAGAGCCATTCTGAGCACAACATAAATCCGTAATTTCAGCAGATCCAGATTCTCTCTTCAGTTTTGACAGCCCCCCAGTTCCATGTGTGCATGTGTGTACTACATGTGTATGTATAGGACTAATGTTGTGTACTGACATCTAGTGTGGTCCAACTTAAATATATGTTGGTTTGATCCTGGTTATAGCTTCATTAGCACTTGCAACAATCTCCTGTTGGAAGCCTGTAAGTGCAATTTCCTTGCACTTATAAACTTGACTAAAAATTTAAGGAGAACTACCATTATACTTATCTAAGGCAATGAATTGGTCAATGTGCCTCTATAAAAAAAGGTGTTGAGATTATTTGTCAAATGGCATTAAATATTTACCATAATCATTACATATCGTAAGGAAAAGCTGTTGCCGGGGAGTCTTGGACACTTCCACGTGGTTAGCGATTGCTGATTTCTAAATGGTGACAAACATTTGTCCACAACTTAGATTTATGAATTCAGTGTCAGAGAGCAATACTAGAGACCTCGTGAAAAGCAGGGAGAAATTTGTGGAAGCTCTGCAGAAAATCTGCTCTATGTTGTAATTTTTTTTTTTTTTTACATTTTTGAGATTTTTGAAAGGACTAAAAATGTTAGATATCTCTGGGTTTCTGTGCTATCAACTCCCCCCTTTCTTGGCCTTGGCCTTCAAGAGCTGGAGTTAGGGCAACGTAAGAAGAATGAGTGAGAGTCCCAGTGAGATTTAATTAGGCTTTCTTCTTCAGAAGTTTTAGAGCAGCTAGAAGCTTTTAAATGTTTCTGGACCATTGACATGAAACAGTTTGGATAACTGCAAGAACTGTTGGGGCTTCAAAGGATACATCTTCACATCACACACAGAAAAGGAATGCATATATTAGAGGAACATCTTATGCCAGTTCAAGTTCATCTGGTGCCGGGCAAATCCTTTACGTAAGCCTCAATTTCTGTGTTTTATGGTGTGTGTGCTCAGGTTTTCCCCAACATGTACCCACAAAGTGGTGGCAAAGCAGAGAAAAAGGACTCTGCACAGGGAAATTGAGACTCTTCTCTGCCTCTTGAAACCCTTTTAGTCCTCAGGTATGGTCAAATGGTGGGCAGCGTGACTCTCTCATCCAAAATCTTGAGCACTTCCCCTAGCCCAGAACCTCTTTGGTGAGCTGTTGCCCTCCTTGGCCTGTAAAGAAGTACTGACTGCTGTTGTCCAAGACATCCTGACGGTTTGAGGAAGGAGAGGTTATTTCACCCCAGTAAAGTCTCCGTTTCAGGCCAGCATGAGCTAGCAATCAGATCCTGCTGCAGGATGCAGCAACCAGAGACCATTATTTGCTGAACCTGTTTTGTGCTGTTCCAGAACAAAGCAAAAGCTCCTAGCTCATTGGCAGGTTTCAGCTCAGCTTTCCTACCTTGTCTCAAAACACCCTTACCCCTCTTAGGCATCAGAAATGCCGTAGCAAGTTCTGGAATGTAATTCCAAGGCAGACTGCTTTTCCAGAGGGACAAGATAAAGGGCAAAAAGCCAGTTATGAGAGAGATGTACAGATGAGTTGGTATGTTCAAGAGCAGCATCTGCTGTGAAAGGTTACTGCCCAATATTAGCCATTCGTTTGCCATTCCTGTTGATCCTTTTCAGCTGAGCTGTTCCTGGCAGGACTTCCCTAAGGGATGGAGCATGACAGCATTGCATTCCTTCTCTCGCAGCCAAACTTCTAGAAGAACTGGATATCACTCTTTGTTTTTTGGGTAACATTAGCCCTGAAACTTTCCTGTCTTCTTCTGGGTTTTGCCCAGTTTAAACTGACCTCTTCCTCTTTGACCACTCTTTGCCTTTTGCATCATATTATGTGATAGCTAGTGGAAGGCTGCGTGGTTTCCTGGGTAGGGATGAGACTCTGAGGGTTTTTTTGTCTGCAGGCCTATCTTAGGGAAAGTGCCTTGGTCAGATATGGTTTCTATACGTGCAGAACAAGAACCTTCCTCCACAAAGCCTTTGAGGATCTAGAACTGAGATGTGCTCTAATGGTTGCTTTGTCTTTACTATCAATGCTGGGCCTTAACACTAACATCAGGACTTGCGTGAAAAATGCCTCCTACCTTTGTCCTTATCATGCCGTTCTACAACTTCCTTACCTTTTCTGTCCTTTGAATGCCAAGATCTCCTTTCATTGTCTGTGAAATATCTTATTTACTTCACAGTCATATTTCTAGGTACAGACTTGTGGGGTGTTAAGTGCTCTGGTCTGTAGTCCAGGCCCCATGAGTTACTGTAATACAAGTACATTTAAATTAATAAAACCATAAATTCATGCCACTGACACTGTATAAATATTATTTATAGGTGACTGTTTAAAGGGAAATACAACCCTCTTTAGCAATAATGTAACTGCTGCAGAATCTTTCTCACCTCTATCACCTTTCCATTTTTTACATGTAAAGAAAAAAATACAGTATTTTCAGTGCTTAATTAATATTCTTTGCCTCAGATAGGTGTTAGCCATTAACACTATTAACATATCTCATTCTTCTGGTATATCTCCTGAGGAGGAAGCAAGGTTATTCACAGACAATTAAGTAGTCAAGGACTAGAGTTTGCCTTATAAAAGAGATATTAAGTAGTTAAGGACTAGAGTTTGCCTTATAAAAGAGATTTATTTTGCTTAATAAGTTGCTATTAGACGGATGCTTCCTGAATCAGTGAATAATCCCTTTGATTTTTTCATGACTCCAGTGAAAGCTGAAGCTTATCAGCCCTACATAAATCGTAGGCCTGCAGAGATCTGCTCTACTAAAAAGTCTGCAATTAGAGTGTCAGCTTCCTAAGAGGAGCTCTGCCCACAGCTATGAGTCGCCCTGTCCAAGGGGGAAGCTCCTTCCTCCGTCCTCTGATCTAACAGTTGTCAGTTGAACTACTTGGAAAGTTAGTCTTTGAAATCACATGCCTTGTCATGACTGTATGATAAAGCCCCTGAAACTATATTTATTGCTACTTCATTATGACCATATCTGCAACAATAGTTTCTTATTAAATGTTGCTCCAGCTTCTATTTATTTTTTGGGGATTTGCTTCAGTATTAGAAATGCAGGCTGACAAGAAGGCAGGATAATTATGTAAAAGGCAATTCCAACTTAATGAACCATTGAAATACTATCACAGAACAAGTTTCCTTAACAAGTTATAAGGTAGGAATACAGCACAGATTTTCATATTTAGACCACAGTAATGAAATATGTTCGTGTTATCCTTTGAATATGTTTCAGGTATCTGTCAAAACTCAAAGTGGTGTTGATTGTTTTTCCTTAGCCTGCTAAGTGTACTGAGAAATACAGGGCTGAAGCGAGGAGGTTTTGTTGCACAGGAAATATGATTTCCCGTGTGTTAATTCCACCTTACCCAGTATCACCTAAGGCCTTGCTTGCTTTGTGTACCCTCTTTGTGCCCCTGCCCACCCAGTCTGTAACTTAACATGACAGTGTACAGGGGAAATGTGGCATAGGGTCTGGGAAATCAGCCCTTCAGAGCTGCTGGGGGAAATATTTTCAGCCTGAGAAGGCAGTGCCTGGGAGCTGGATGCAAAGAGAGCTCTGGTCCTCCACCGCCCACGCTTGACCCTGCTCTGGATCCATGGCTCTTATGACAAAGTTTCCCTCTCACCCTGCCCTAATTCGTACCTGTTCATCTCACAGGGAGATCCCTGAGATGGTGCTTTCCTTGGCTGTTTCCTGGCCCAAGCTGAAAACTGAAAGCAAAGTCAACGTATCTGACAAGGCGCCATACACTTGAACCCGTCCCCTGCTGCTTCAGTGGCAGCTGCGCTCCTGGAGATTCCCTCACGTCGCCTTCCTTGGCTCTCCTCCTTTTGGCATCTTAATTGCCTGGAGGAAAAGCTGCTCTTAATTTACCCATTTGTTGCACTTTAGTTCCCCCAACAGCTCTCAGCTTTTAAGATACGTTTCTGTACAGCAGATAGTTGTGCTGCATGCATGAGGATAGGAGATCTCGACATATTTACTGCCACAAAAAATGGGACAGCTCGTCTCTGCTATCTGTGGTCTCTTTATGAAGCAGAGACGCTGCGTGGCATGGTGTGTGTGTGTGCCAATATGTGAGCAATAACTCTCTGCTCTCTTTCAGAAGCTCTTGCTCAAAGGTTCAGACCCCGAGAGGAGTCTGAGTGACCTTACAAATCCATAAGGATATTGTCTTAGCGAAGGGATGAGTCCCACACTGTGATCTGACAATTGAGGAAGGGGAATTTTTTCTGCTGCTGTCACTAATGAGTGCCAAAAATAGCAATGGACACTGGAACTGGTGAGAATAACTCTAACTTTTTCCACAGAGAATGTAGGGCCCTGTCTTTAAAAAGCTGCTGTGCATTTCCAATGTGTTTGTGCTCTGACTTGCCAAGTTTTGCCATGTGTAAGAGTGCACGTAATATGTCTTCCAGGCATGCTGTTGGGTATGGTGGCTTCAGGGGGTTATGTGATTTGTCAACGTTAAGGAGTATAGGAAATACTAAAAGGATTAAATAATGTTACAGTTTCCTTGCAATGATCACATTGCAAATTTTCTTTTAGTACTTCTAGGCAAACAGGTTATAATGTCTAGAGCAATTTAGAAAGCTTTAATAATGCTCTTACGCTTTAAATAAATTCTCAGAGCAGCACATTGACATCTCAGTGCTGGGGTGAGTCGGGCAATTTACCATGTATATATGTATGTGATCAAATGCAGTCCCAAAGTAATGCAAAACCTGTTCTTGAATCAGGAGATGATAGTACTGGTATCTGGAAGGGGACTTTTCCAGAGGGCCTCTCTGGCTGGGCTTTCTGTTACAAAAACAATTGTGAACCAGGTGTGTGTCGGTAGTCTTGTGTGCTGACTCAACATGAAGGACTGAATGAACAGTTTGAAGGTACGTTTCCTAGCGATGGTCCCTAAATTTGAGTCAAGGCACAAGCATGTGCAGGTGTAGAGAAGCTCTTGTTGCCATTAAAGAGTCTAAGGGGTCTGCCCCCATTAGGCCAGCCCGGTACCCTTACCGTTGCTGTTCCTCTTAGCGGAACGACGTCAGGCGTAGTCATGGTACAACTCTGTGTCTCAAACCGCTTTCCTTCTTTTCAAGACTTATTTTCAAGACATCACAGTGCAACCACAGCTACTCAACAAATCTAAGATGTCAACCTTCTAAGCAAGTTTTAAAAGTTAATTATTAAATTAGCATAAATCTCAGAGCTAAAAAACCCTGCTCTTGGATTAAATACACACAGCTGCTTAGTCTGTTTGTAATCCAGTTTTCCCTGTGGTATCTGGCAGTCAGAGCATAAAAAGGCATTCTTGAAATTAAATTATTTCTAGGACTCATATACAAAAGCATCTGGATACTTGGGTGAAAAAAAAGGGAAAATAAACATTGCTCAGACATTGCAGTGCTTATTAAAAGATAAATGCTTTCCAGGGATGTATTTCTGGTTAACAGAATCTTGAAAATTCTTCAGAAGACAATAGAAGTAGAGAACAAATGCAGCATATGTGGCACAACATTTTTTTGCAATCCACCCTTGCTTGAAGCAAGAGTAATATTTTAAGTTACCAATTCCAACTAGTTTTCTTGGAAGTCAGGGTTCAATTTACATTTACGACTGCCTGAAGCTATTTTGAGGAATCCAAATAAAAGAATAGCCAGCCTTCAAAGCTGTCTCAGAAATGACACAGAAAATGTTAAGCATACCTGTGGCTTGCAATTGTGTCATTTGTTATTATCAAACTTAGACTGCCTCTGGTTTTGAAATCTCAGGGGAACATTTTGTCTGCAATGTGGTGCCTTAAAATGTAAATGTGTTTTCTGAAATGCATGTTGTTATCATTTCTGAAATACTTTTGATCTTTTTTTTATTTTCCTTTGAAAAAACAAAAAACACTACAGAAAACAAACACGTTCATTGCCCTTACAGCAACAGTTAAGAAAGAAACAAACCAACCAACCAGGAAACCTTTTCATGACTGTGGAGTTGAAGTAATTGTCATAGTAGCTCTTCAGAAATGGAATATTTTAGAGGTCTTTAAGACATATGGACTTTTTTTTTTTTTAAATATGCTGTAAAACCACAGCAGCTCCCATACTAAAATAAGGCCAGCTGACAGGGACTGGGTCTGTGGACCAGATTGACAACAATGCACTGACACTGCACCTCCTTTTCAGGAGCACACTAAGCACAAGTGGGCCTGGACCTGTGCAAGGCAGTAACCCCTGCCTAATCTTTGCCATGCAGACCTGCTACTGGGGTACCATCCTGTGAAGTGCCCGTAGCTGCCCAGAGCATCCACCCAGGGGGAAGAGGAGGCTGAGAGGATAACCAGCTTTGCCTTACTGAAGTACTTAAGTGAAAATACCTGCTGAGTGTTGTGAAGACAGCACTCAATACATATTGCTGGTAAAACTCACTCGAAGGGATTGAATTTTTCGCAGACCTGGGAGGGGTTGGCCAGTGCTTTGCACTGGAACTGCCTGCACCTCCCTGTTCTGTGAGCATCCCTAAAAGACCAAAAAGGTTTCAAGCTTTTACAAGCCAGGTGCTATTAGAAAACAAGCCATGTTCATTAAAATTTTGTTTAGAGAAAACTCTGTGGCTAGGGAAGAGAGAACAGAAATAAAAGGTTTATAAACCACTCCCTGCCCTCTGCAGGACTGATGCTTTCTGCTTTCATATCAGCCAGCTCAGTGGATTCTGATTGTAGCAAACTCTGTGCAGTCCTTTGTGGTCCCTAGGAAGGTTGTTCCTGTCACCTGTAAGGTGACATCTTATCTCTGTCCCTCTCAGCAACCTCCCTGCTAAACCCAGGTCTCTCACTGCCTCACCACTACCTTCTCTATGGCACTGTTAGGTCTTCCCCTGCATGGTACAGTTGCCTCTTGGAAGATGATCGGCCCCCTTCTCTCGGGAGATTTCACACGACACTGTTCCTCTTTCTAAGGGGAGGGCTGGGAACACACAACCAAAATACACACCGTCTGCCACCAGCATTTCACCTGCATTTTGTCAGAGCCCTGAGTGAACAGAAAGGTGTTTCTGGTGCTGCAGGCAAAGGGGACCTGGCAGTAAGTGACCTGTTCTTACCTCAGGGGATGTGACTAAAGTATCCTGGAACAGCAATTAGCAGGTGCCCTCATGTATTCCCATTTCCAGCTAGGAATAAAAAAGAAAGCTACAGAGTGTTTCTGGTGGCTGACCTCCCCCCAGTCTCCAGCAGTTTCAGTGTATGTTTGAATTAGTTGGAAATAACCATTAACTCAGAGGAGTTATAGGGGATGAAATTTGGATGGACTTTATTTCTTCAAGGTCCAAAAGATAGGAAACATCCTTACTAGCAACTTCTCTTGTTTGAGGTTTTTTTCAGCCTGGATAAATGCTACTTGTATCAATCAAGAAAGGCACTGAATGCTCTGTAATCTCAAGAGATATTAATTTGCAATTTATTGGTTATCATACAACTCTCTGTGCGTTATCTTGGGCACAGAAACGCAGTTAAGAAGTTTTTGTCCTCAATCATTTATTCACAGTTTCCTCACTTGAGCTAAGTCAGCTCTCCATGAGACTGAACTGGAAAGTGGATTGCTGAGATCATCTGAGTTTAAATAAATCAGATTTTTGTTTTGGTTTTCTGTATGATGGATATGGAACAATTAGTGTTTAGCTTTGGGCAGCAAGGAGCAGAGAGGAGGCTGGAAGTTTTGCAGCCAAAGAGAAGGTACATAAAACTGCCTGAATTTAGAACTTCCCTTGACCTTTAAAGAGAGACACTGGGGTGGAGGGGAAGAGAGGCATGCAACACAACATAGCGCCGCGGTACTGAGTCACACCTTTTAAGCTCATCTAGGCTCAATATCTTGTCCCTGAGGGCTATCAAACTCAGAAGACTCAAAAAGACTCTAATCACTAAGTGTATCTAGTTATACCTCTCCATGGTATTCCCAGATGACTGGGCTCGGGCAGGGTACGCTTTCCACATTAACCCATCAGAGGATTTTGAAAGTTCACAGTAGCATCTGGAAAAGCAGAAGGCAAAGGAATAAACCTTTCCCGCCAGCTGCATCAGTTATAAACTGCTGAAATGGAAGATAATGAACATTTCTGGGCTGCTGATTATCAGCGTAGAAATTCTGATAGACTGTGTCGGGGGACCTAGCTCATTTCCAGCTTAACAGCATTTTGAAAGCCACCGCATACTTTCTTTTGAATGACAACACCCCCTCTGAAATTGAAATCTGTGGAAATGCCTTCCTTCCATTCCTGCCTCCTTCCCTACCGCCCTCCCCAAGCCACCGCCAAGGACTGAAAGTGATCCCATTGTCATGCTGCCAAAGTAAATTAACACGATTCACAATTTTCCATAATAACTATTTGAAATTAAAGCAGTTGGTAATTAAAGTAATCCTTGCTCCCTGGTGACACATGCAGCATGACAAAACAGAAGTAACATGACAGCAGCAGAACCTGTCTCCTTTATTTACTTGCTGCTTCGGTGCCTTGTTCTGCCGAGTGACTGATCTTCTATTGAATTACAGAAGAGCAATGGAGTTAAATTAGAGTGAATATTTGTGGTGAAAATGTTAACATGAAAGTACCTGCTGTGATAGCCCATAAAATAAAATCAATATACTTTCAGGTTCATCATGCCCCTCCTGGATCTGAGATTGGTTTTGCTGTGGTTTTCAGGGAAGCAAAGGAGCGCTGCAGCTCAGCTGCCAGACTGAGACTGGGAAGCTCTAACCTGGAGACTTAGAGCTCAGAGACCAAATATGTTGCATGGCACAGAGTGGGTTGCTTTGAAACCACCTCCGCTCAATGTTACATCAGCAGCTTTGGAAAAGGTGCTTTTAAATGGAGAAGCCAGTTAAAATTGGAACAAAATGTCAGTTTAAGTTCTCTGGGCCAGGCTAGGTAGGTCCTGGCAGAGTTGCCTTCTTTAGGCTAGTCTCCTGGAGAACTGTACCACCACGGCTCTCTGGAGGGAGGTCTTCCTCCCTTCTGCTGGACCAGCTCTGCCTTGCTGTGTGCCAGATGGTGCAGCTTGTCTGTACTTGGCCTTCCAGGCCCTGGAAAACCAGTGTCTTAGAACAAGCAGAAGTTGTGCCTCTTGCCTCCTAAGGACTGATTCGACAGAAACATTGCTTTCTTGTATGATTAAAAGTCTTAGTTTAAATAATATCCTGAATTCAGAATAAATTGATGAAGAGCAAAGAGCAGGCACTTTTTTTTTTTGTTAAGTTGTGAGATTTTTGTCTTTTTGCATTCGTTCCCGAAAACAAGAATGATGACATCTGGATCCTTTATGCTTTTGTACAATTCCAGTAGCTTAAATGTACACTGCAGTTAACAAATGCAACGTGAAATGCTCTTTGTCCTGAAGAGATAGTATGTTAATCAGGACAAAATAACAGTTTGAGGTAAAAGATAAAAAATAAGCTTTATTGATGAGTGAAATGTTAGGCAAAAGTAGCTTTACAAAGTCTTCGGAAGATGGAGCTTGAGCACACTTAGCACGATCAGCACTGTCCTTCCTGCAGAACGCTGGGCGGAGAAGCGAGTCCAAGGAAGTACAAAGTGAAAGGACTCGGAAACGAGCTGTGTTGACAGCAGAGATGGGGATGGGATTACACTGATTCTTTGAAATGAATGCTGAAGGAAAGGTTTGATGCTCAGAAACAGTGTCCAAGGAGCCATCAAATGAAGGAGCAGGAAAAAGTTCATTTTAACTTTAGCACAGTTTGGAGGGAAGATTAAACTGAACAGAAACAATCATTTCCATCCCATTGGTGTTGCACAAGATGGTATACTAGACAGGGCAAAAGCCTCATAATTGTAAACCTTCACCTCACAGTCTGCTCTGCCACAGCCCTTTTGTATGATTCTGGCAAGACTCTTGTTCTCCACATGCTTCTGCCTTCTTCCTGTCCCCTGTGACATGAAGGTAATAAATTCCTGAGGGTAGGAAAGGGAGATGTGGATACGTGCTTCAAAGTTTATGAAGCACTCAGACACAGTAACGTGCTCTCTGCCATTAAAATTCCTGTATTCACGTCTCCATTTGCAAATTGGAGTTGAAGCATCGCTATTTATTCGTGTAAGCTAAGTGGAAAATACAGTTTCTCACTCTAGATGTGCAGCTCCATAAAGACAAGAAGCTTAATTTCAAAGGTTAGATTATGACCAGCTGATAAGTATACCTGGGAAAAGAACAGCTACTATTGTAAAAGATTTTATTCCATTGCTATAGAAACCTCTACAGCATGGAGTGTCTTATATATGAATGGTATAGAAGAAGAAATACAGAAAAACATTTTGTTATACAAGACCAAGAAAACATGGTCTTTCTTTTTGTACTTGAGGAAAACAGGAAATACATTTTCAGCGAAGAGTGCAGTTATTTTAAATATTTTGTTACTGAAACATTTGTTCTCAAGCACTACCTCCTCTGAGTTTTGAGAAAGGAAAGTGTCAGCCCCACTTTGATTGCAAGCAGTATCCTGTAATTCTCTCTCAGGGACCCTTGAGAGACCTTTAAAATACTTAATATTCACTCCCTCTGCTCAGTGTTTCTAAATTATTTAAATGACATGAGGAAAAATGTAATTTAAGCCACTTCTGTGTGTGCAGGTGTCTGGACAGGAGCTCAGCCAGAGAGAAACACAAACAAGAGAGTTTATATTTTCCAAGCTGTTTTAAAACCACCTAAAATGCTCCCAGTGCAGCTTCAAGTTATGGGTCCATATGCAGATGAACACGGTGGCCACAGTGGGAAGGCAGCTCAAGCAAGTACAACCAACCAAAAAATTTCATTCCTCCCGTTGTTACCCTAGCTAAAATCCTGCATGAGGGGTGAGGAAGACTGACATGTCTCCTCAATTTCAGCTCTGATCCACGCATGAAACCAACTCCAGGTTGAAAATGCCCTCAGACTGAACCCACCCAAGCTCAAATCATCAGGGAGACATTTGCAGTAGCTAAAATGTCCAGGCTGTAATTCTGCTAGAATTCACGCAGCTGTCCAAGAAGACAACCTGGCTATTTTGCTTTACACAGATTTGCATTATGCTTTGAACTAGATCTGCAGTGATTTGCAGCCTCTGCCCCCAAGTGACCTGCAGTGCTGCTCAGGCTGGGCAGCACAGATCGCACTTCTGTCCATCTTTCCAGCTGTCAGTATGTCTAAGCCAGTGCAGGAGGCAAGTGCTTTCTCAGGGTCGTAAATGACTGAGTTAAAATTGTCTCCCCAATATCAGCTGAATTGTGATGTCAGACTGTGTATGCCTGAAGTAAAACAGGTTAGCTGAAATCACCCAAGTCAGTGGCTTTACTGTCAAGAGGTGAATTATACTCACAGTGTGTTGGTTTTGAATAAGCCTTAAGTTTTAAAGCAAACATTGAACAAACCAAGTGATGCTCAACAGTTTTCTCCCAAGAAAAATAATCAAATTGCTAATGCATTAATTCTATCTTTAAATCACACCTCCCCTAGCGCACGCCAGTCTATGTTTACCTAGCCAGCAAAGCAAAAATGTTGAGATGACAATCTAGCAAATTTTCTTGATTTTTAGCATGACCTCCTAATTTGAAGAAGTCCAAATAAAGTTGGTCTGTATTAAACTTCTGAACACTGCAAGAGTACTAGATACCAAGATGTCAAGAGACGGGATGGTGGTTGTAGTTGCTGTTGTGGTTTTTAACTTTGTGGTTTTTCAGACAGCTTTCAAAGCGGTCAAGTTTATCTCTCAAATTCAGAGGCATCTCAGAGTGAAGAAAGGCACCAGAAAATGAAGGTTTGATAAAGCTGGGAAGTGTGCTTTGCTCTAGCTATCCATCTCCTGGCCTGGTATTGCAAAGGGGCCACCACTGCTCTTACAGGGAGTGTTGTATCAGGCACTACCAATGCTCAACATGTGCTTGAGACCTTTTAAGGCACAACCCTGGTGAAAATCAGATTATCTGCATGCTTAGCAGTGAGATCAAACACATGTCCTTGGCTGAATTCCCATTTTTGCTGAGAGCAGTACAAATGGTTTGAAACATGAATTGCAGCCATGAATGCAGGTCTTCCCTTTCTGCTCCCAAACACCCAAGGGCAGTTGTTTATCATGTTTTTTGACTTTTTCAGTGTGGTGGAAATTCTTCCAAACCCCATGTTAGCATATTTCAAGTCATGGATAGCTTGTGAGCCTCTCTGTGTCCTTGGTTTTCTGGATTTTTTTCTTGCTCCAATTAAATTTTATTCTGGCTTTGCCATTGTCAAGATGTTTTCTGTTACTTGTGTGGGTAAACAGAAAAGGATTTAACTCTTGCTTTTTGTGTTATCATGACACTCAACAGTCCACAGTCCATTTCCTTATAAACGCATAAGTAGATTTTGATATAATTAGCTAAGTAAGCATATGGCAAAAAGCATAACTGATGTGTGTGTTTATAAAAAGCAGGTCAATGCTTGATTTAAATCACAACACACAGGATCTGCTCTGAAACTATTAAAATGCCTTTTTTGGGACACTTACAACTTACCGTTTTTGGCTCCTATGTTTACACGACTCATAATGCTTCTTACATGTGTCTTCAATTTTTTCCAGGTTTTGGTACATTAAGTTATAATACAGTAACATGTAAAGAAAGTTGGGTGTTCTTTCTTGCTTGTGTAAAGCCAATATTTTTCCGTCTTGTTCACGTACGGTGAAGTGTGGAAGTACATGGCCAGCTTCTAATATCCTGAATGTTCCTGATGATCTTAAGGTAGAAACATGGTTTTCGTGACTGAGGTCTGAACAAGCACCCTTCTAATAGTCTAATAGTTGCCTGTTATTATCATTGGAATAATATTTCATATTATGTGTCTCATCCCTGAGGAACACCTATTAGCATGTCTCACTGACTATATCCTAATTAACAGGGACCATAATTAGACTTCTTGGAAATTGTTATAACTACTGTTGCTGAAGGGATTGGCCCCTCAGCTGAACTCTGTGCTAGTCAACCAAGGATTTTGACATGAAGCAAATGCTTCACACTGGGAAGCACTACTTTAGCTGAGGAAATCTGTGCTTTTTAAACAAACGAACCATTGCAATATTTAGGTAAATTAGAGATAATCTACTCTATAACAAACTATGGTTTTTAACATTTCTATGATGTGCTTTGGTATAGTCTCTCATGTTTTAGATATCCTAGCTGAAATCTGTGAGAGAAATGTTTGGGGTTTTTTTCCCCAGCTGTATCATTTCATCAAACAAAACACTAGAAAAGCTGCTAGTGAGAGAAGCCCTCTCTCAGATCGGAAACAGAGGTGGTGGTTGTTTAAATACTATTTGAGGACAAATTGCTGCAGGTTCAGCTTGAGTACAGTGTCTCTTGGACCGCCTGAGAGAGAAGCTAGTTGATACTATGGAACAGAGTGAGAGACTGGCACAGAGAGAAATAAATGGCAGGGGTGCTCATGGTAGATGGCTGAGAAGAATCTATCCTAATAGAATTTTATGTATAAAACTGGTTTTATTGTTTTACACAGGGACAGACTGATGGTGCGCAGTGTTCTCCGGTGGGAAGGAGAGCAGGCTGCACCCCTCTGATCTTGCAGAAGACCAAGCTCACTATAGATTTGTGTTTCTCTGAGCAAGAATGCAATCCATGCTTGTTATCAAATTGGTTGTTTCTTTTTACAGTGTTAGTATAAAAAATTCAGTGTCATTAGAAGTCACTGAAATCACTCTTAATTTTATTATCCTAGTGATCCAGATAAAGGTACATGATGTTCAAAGACATTTTTACTTTTTTGTTAATGTCACCTTTCCTCTACTTACTGCAAACAGACATTGTACTGGTGCAAGTTTATCCGTATTTAAATCCCCTTGAACTGAAAGCTCGATTGGAAGCTGAACTGTGATATCTTTGTGCATGAAGAAAAGACACTCATTTACTTATATTAACGTCAAGCTTGTCTACTGCACTTTTTTCTTCATCTTAATTGAATGTGCCTGCAGTAGCACACAGGGCATGTGCTTAAATAGGAAGGACTAATTGGAAGAAGCTGTCAGGTTAACAGAGATTTAGCTGGATAGATTGCACTTATGTAGAAAAATTTCCTCAGGATAAGCTCGCACAGTTTATGAAGGCATATGATGGATGCACGAGGAAGAGGGTAGGAAGATACCTGTTTGGGAAATGTGTAAGGCTGCTACGTAATTACAATGGATCTCTTAATCTAGAATGGATAAAATACTAAATAGATGAGTTCCCTGCAGGCTATTGAGGCTTTCACGGTTTCTTTTTCATCTTATTTCAGCTCCTCTTTAGCCCTTCTGCACTCTAGACAGGGGAGTTGGTTGGTTTCTTGTGTCACCACTGAAGTAACAGAGGTATAACAGGCAAAAGAAGATACATTCCCCATCTGTTATGTCTCGCTGTTACGGCTGCAGAGCTGGGAAGGCTTGTTTCTACCATCAACTTACTGAAAAAATATCTAATGCTAGACTGAGTATATAAACACAGTGTTAGTCTTGCAATTCTTGACTAAATTCCTAGAGAAGATAATGAACTACTCCTAATGTTAATATGCCCTTATTTAAATTAAACATCTTTTTTTCCCTCCCAAGCATGTCTTTAACATGTTATCATAGTAACCATATGGTTTAATCTTTTAATAGTGGGTATCTAAACACTCTTCAAGCCTAGCCTTATAAAAATGGTGGCATTGATGCGGACCTTCAGTTTGAGAGGTCTCAGCTGTTCACTGGTCTCCAATATGACCAGCTGTTTTAAAGGCTGTACCTAGCACAAGGATCTGTTATTGCTGATGCCTGTGCAGTGCCCTAGCTTGGCAGTGCAGCTGTGGTATCCACGGGGAACAAATCTTGTGTAGTGTTCTAGGAATGGGAGAAGAAAAATGGTCTAGAGAGGCAGGGGGAGCCAGGGGAAGTACTTGACCCTTGAAGTGGACGGGATGACTGTGCCCCCTCGCTGGACCTGTTAGCCACAGGCATCCCACTCAGAGCCTGAGATGCTGACTAGCATCAGCAGCTACGGGCAAGTGCTCGGGCTGCTCTCAGCACAGTGACCTATCCTTAAATGGTGCTTTTGTGCTGGTTTTATATGGTGATACATTTTATTGTCATGTTAGTAAACAGGAAGATAGTTAACCTATTTTTAGCTTTCATTTTATATCACTATTTATAAAGAGTGAGCTGCCCCCCAAGCTCTCTGAATAAACAGTCGGACTGAGTGTGCAACTTTCCAATGCTTTACATAAAGAATGGCTTTGAGAGAAAACTGTTACCCAGATTCTTCTGGCCTGAGATGCTGACTAGCATCAGCAGCTACGGGCAAGTGCTCGGGCTGCTCTCAGCACAGTGACCTATCCTTAAATGGTGCTTTTGTGCTGGTTTTATATGGTGATACATTTTATTGTCATGTTAGTAAACAGGAAGATAGTTAACCTATTTTTAGCTTTCATTTTATATCACTATTTATAAAGAGTGAGCTGCCCCCCAAGCTCTCTGAATAAACAGTCGGACTGAGTGTGCAACTTTCCAATGCTTTACATAAAGAATGGCTTTGAGAGAAAACTGTTACCCAGATTCTTCTGAAATGAGCAAAAGCTTTTTTTTCCACTGAGAACAGACTACCTGTTTGCACCCACATTCCCAGCTCTTACTGCAGCTACAGATGGCCTAACTGCATTGCTCTTTCTTTCTTTCTCAAAATAGATTATACAGAAGCCCTCCTGTTCCCAAAGGTTGCTTAGACACTTCCAATAGAGAAAGACTTCACTGCAATATTTACACTAGGAGATTCCTTCTCTGATACTAACAACATTTTCAGTTAGCTTGATGGACGTAGTGCATTTGCACTAAAACACTACCAATTTTACTTTTTTTCAAAGAATGCAAGCAACTGTTCTATACCCCAGGTAATTCCATCTGGAGAATACTCCAAATAGAAATTCATGTTCCAGAAATGTATCTGTGTTTATTTCTCCATAGATCTAGAGGAAAACAGAAGGAAAACCAGCCCAGAAAATATTTGATGTAGTGCTAGGATCTGTACCACTCTCCCTTTATTTACAGGCAAATTTAAAAGAAACCTGAAAAAATACTTGTTTCAGATGGATACATCGTACTGTTGCTTTTCAGTATCTCCCATGGTGACCTCCTGGGGCCTGGTAAAGTTCATATGCTTACAAAAAGAATTCAGTGCTTTATGAAACTGCAGCCATGGTTTAATATGGTTTAAGACTCGTACTATTTCATAATTACATTGTACCAGGAAGAAGTGAATATTTTTCCACCCATTAAATTATAACAGAAAGTAGCATCAGCCTATTGGAAATTTCAGCTTCTACCCACTGATTCTCTGAGTTAATTACCAGTATCGTTGGTTCCAGCTCAGCAAGCCACACCTGTCGAGCAAGATATTGCAAGCAGATGGTCTTAAAATCAAATATATGCTTAAGCCCTCTTTCTCCTTTCAGTAGTTTTTAGCATGCACTTGATGTTACACTGAAGAGAGGCTTACGGATTTACACACATTTGAAGTTTTACTCTGTTGTGAACTTGTCCCCTACTTGGATTATTTAGCATTTGAAACAGATAACACTCATTCTTATTTTGATTTGCAAAATCTTAGTGCCTTAGCCTGTTCGAGGGCTTTTTTGCTCGGCTGCTGGCACCGGAGATTTCTACTCTGTTTTCTTCATTGGTCGGAAGAGACTATCGAAAATAGTACTATTAAATTTTGCCACTGGGTGGCACTAAGAAATAACACAACCGCCCTTGAAAACGATGCTGTAAAACATGGCCAAGTGGCTGGTGATAACGGAGCCCGGCGGCCCCCAGAAAGGAAGACATCAAGTGAGCAGAAATCCCATAGCCGTTTTGCTTGTTGTAGATGTTAGTATGTTTTCAGCACAGAGCATGCCCGTTGGGATGCTACTTCCTCACTCGGACGTGCACAGCACATCCCTTCCCTCGCCGTTGGCTCTGCTGGCAGATGTTCTGTACTCCTCTTACATGTGCTACTTAAGAATCAGCTGTACCTACCTAGGAGGGGTTTTGCTGGAAGTCGAGGAGGAGGAAGTTGCAAAGCCTTCGTTTCCAGTGCCTTAGTTCAGGTGCCGCCAAAGAGTTTCTCCTGGACAAGGAGATTTGCATGAATCTCCCTGGGGAGCCCCCCAGTGTAAATATTATTGCCTGCTTGGTTAGAAGAGGCACGGCAAAGCCATGTAAGGAATAAACTCACTCCAGGGTGTGTGTGTGTGTGTGTGTGTGTGTGTGTGTTGTGTGATTTTACTGACTTACAACCACTGCTAGTACAGAATACAGAAGTTACTGACTTACAACCACTGCTAGTACAGAAAATGAAAGAACCGGACCTAGCATTTATCCAGGTTCTTTCACATCTTGGTCGATAATACCCAGTAAAGGTCAAGTGCCATAGGAACTGATTTCATTTGTGGTTACATTCCCTCTCCCTGCTGCAGCTCTTCTTTCAGATCTGAACTGAAATATTGTTTTTCTCTTTCCCCCTGCACAAGGTTTTTCTTGCTGGGGTTATTTATTCAGAAATGAAAGCTGTTTTTCTGTCTGTTTTTTTTTTCTTCTATCAATGCTCCTTGTAGTGTGTCTTTGAGTCCCATTAAAGATCCTATTTAAAAAAAAAAAAAAAAAAAAAAAGCAGTGTCTTATTTAATTTCCCTGTATTTCTAGAATTAAGGCTATGTCTACACTATGAAGTATGGTCAAATAGGAGCACATTTATAGAAGAAAGGAGTTGGTGCTGAGGGCTCGATGTGCACCCCACATACCTTTCAGAGGGTGTGAGCTCGGGCTTGGGTCTGCCCTGTGGAAGGAGCAGCCGTGGAGGCTGGAGCACATCTTGCAGGTACGTTTGTTTCATGATGAGTCCAGTCCCTGCCCTCCCGTGGTGCTCAGCAACGTGAACTGAAGGCAGCAAGTGAAGATCCCTGGGACATTCACCACAGAAACGGCCTCCCGAGCTGAACAAAACTGCTTCTGTTTTCTGAGACGAGAGCCAACTTCTCCGTCGCGCCTCTCAGGCTGTGGGCGATGCAATGGAATTGTAAATTGCTGCTATCACAATATGTTAGCAAGGATAATGAAGTAGGCTGGCCTGGGAGTTTATTACTGACAGAAATTATTCTTCATCAATGATTTAAACCTATCTGTGGTGACTGGAAGTTAGCACCAGCACGTAAGTGAGTGTCTTGCTGAGTTAATATAACCGGTCCAGGAGGATGGTGCCCATGTAATGCGTAGCAAGTGCTGCTGGCAGTGCCCCAGCTCATGCTAGGAAGCAGATTTTTGTGTTTGATGTCCTGGAAAACTATTTGGGAATTGGAAGAGCCAGAGATGAGGCTGCAGAGTTGACAGACTCAAGGAAGGGCAGGGAAAGATGTCATGGTGATGGGTGTAAAGAGTTAAACTCCTCTTACATGTGCTACTTAAGAATCAGCTGTACCTACCTAGGAGGGGTTTTGCTGGAAGTCGAGGAGGAGGAAGTTGCAAAGCCTTCGTTTCCAGTGCCTTAGTTCAGGTGCCGCCAGAGAGTTTCTCCTGGACAAGGAGATTTGCATGAATCTCCCTGGGGAGCTCCCCAGTGTAAATATTATTGCCTGCTTGGTTAGAAGAGGCACGGCAAAGCCATGTAAGGAATAAACTCACTCCAGGGTGTGTGTGTGTGTGTGTGTGTGTGTGTGTGTGTGTGTGTGTGTGTGTGTGTGTGTGTGTGTGTGTGTGTGTGTGTGTGTGTGTGTGTGTGTGTGTGTGTGTGTGTGTGTGTGTGTGATTTTACTGACTTACAACCACTGCTAGTACAGAAAATGAAAGAACCGGACCTAGCATTTATCCAGGTTCTTTCACATCTTGGTCGATAATACCCAGTAAAGGTCAAGTGCCATAGGAACTGATTTCATTTGTGGTTACATTCCCTCTCCCTGCTGCAGCTCTTCTTTCAGATCTGAACTGAAATATTGTTTTTCTCTTTCCCCCTGCACAAGGTTTTTCTTGCTGGGGTTATTTATTCAGAAATGAAAGCTGTTTTTCTGTCTGTTTTTTTTTTCTTCTATCAATGCTCCTTGTAGTGTGTCTTTGAGTCCCATTAAAGATCCTATTCAAAAAAAAAAAAAAAAAAAAAAATTAGTCCCAGCCTTTTAAACAGGGAGAAATTTTCAGAGTGGAAACGACTTTTGTGACAAAAAGGGAACAGGCATCTGAAAAGCAGTGTCCTTATTTAATTTCCCTGTATTTCTAGAATTAAGGCTATGTCTACACTATGAAGTAGTATGGTCAAATAGGAGCACATTTATAGAGCAAAGGAGTTGGTGCTGAGGGCTCGATGTGCACCCCACATACCTTTCAGAGGGTGTGAGCTCGGGCTTGGGTCTGCCCTGTGGAAGGAGCAGCCGTGGAGGCTGGAGCACATCTTGCAGGTACGTTTGTTTCATGATGAGTCCAGTCCCTGCCCTCCCGTGGTGCTCAGCAACGTGAACTGAAGGCAGCAAGTGAAGATCCCTGGGACATTCACCACAGAAACGGCCTCCCGAGCTGAACAAAACTGCTTCTGTTTTCTGAGACGAGAGCCAACTTCTCCGTCGCGCCTCTCAGGCTGTGGGCGATGCAATGGAATTGTAAATTGCTGCTATCACAATATGTTAGCAAGGATAATGAAGTAGGCTGGCCTGGGAGTTTATTACTGACAGAAATTATTCTTCATCAATGATTTAAACCTATCTGTGGTGACTGGAAGTTAGCACCAGCACGTAAGTGAGTGTCTTGCTGAGTTAATATAACCGGTCCAGGAGGATGGTGCCCATGTAATGCGTAGCAAGTGCTGCTGGCAGTGCCCCAGCTCATGCTAGGAAGCAGATTTTTGTGTTTGATGTCCTGGAAAACTATTTGGGAATTGGAAGAGCCAGAGATGAGGCTGCAGAGTTGACAGACTCAAGGAAGGGCAGGGAAAGATGTCATGGTGATGGGTGAAAAGAGTTAAGGAGGGGGTGAGAAGATGGATGGGAAGTTAAACCAGAGAAATCAGTTTTTGCCATCCTGAGCTTGAAAGTTGGGGTGCTTCCACCCTGACGGATAAATGAATGGCCAGGAAAAGCCGTATCTGCACAGAACCGCTGAAGCTCAAAATAGAGATGATCCAAAAGCAACGAAAATAATCTCTCTGAGTAGAGGCCCAAACGAGTCTTTGCAGGAACAGCCATTATCATCTGGTTTGTACAGCACCTGGCAAGCTGGAACCTTGCCCACGGCAGCTTATAGTTTTTACAATATAGACATTTGAGGCTAAATAAAAACAATCAGATCCATGTTGTTCTTCTAACAAGCAATAATTGAGTGAAAAGCATTCTTGCAAGAGCTCCTCAGTCTTGGTGAAATTTAGTGTAATTAATCACTTTATTCATTTATTCATTTGTGGCTTTTACGTAACCCACCATAACTGACAATACCAATAACAAACATTGTGTCAGAAAGACGGTCATATAACTGAAATATAGACATCAAGTTATGACTCCTGGGTACATTTCTGGTGTGTCAGTGTCTGGCTCCTAAATATTATCAGAAACTCATTTTTTGAGTTTTACCACAATAGGCTATATCACTGTCAGCAGCAAACATCAGCTAAGAAAAAATGACCTTTAAAAAAAGGCCTTTAAGAGGTTACGTTTACTGCATACTGCTGACACTATAAAAAGTAGCCAACATATTGTAAAAATCACACTTTAAAAACAAAAGCCAGACAAAAATATCCATTAGAATTACCCACCCAGCAAAAGCAAAATTGCTGAAAGGTATTCTTCTACCACACTCATGCAGTAGCAGGTTTACTTGGTCATAAACAAAAGCTGAGGCAACCACTTTGCCAAGCACCACATTAATAGCACAAACTGTCTTTAATAGTCAAAAGCAGTGAAACAGCAGGAGGGCTCTCATTAAAATGACATATTCCTCTTTAAAGCAGACAGCCATTCAAGGCAATGGTAATTTGGCAGTATCTTCCACGAAAAAAAAAATTAATTTGAAGTCTTTCTAACATTTGATATTCACTGAGCATAAAATTTCATCTTGCATACTTGGGCTGTGACTTTCTCCAGTGACTTGCTTCTTGTTTACATTTGATTTACGTGGGAAATCAAATGCTTGAACTGCCTTTGTGTAAACTTCAGAACAGTTTTATATATTGGAGGCGTTCACGTCACTGTGTGATCGTACAAAAATAGCAGGTAGACCACCAAAAAAAGATGCTTGCTGTACAGACTCCCTTCCTCCTTTTTGTTAATGATGATGGAAACTGCCTCCTAAAAATTTCAAGAATTACAAGATAAACTACAAGATTACATCCACTCTGCTGTAGCCCAAATCCATCATTATCCTCAACAGGCATCAGCACCAGGGTATCATCATCAGAAACTAAGGACGGTCACCCTTGCTCCGTCGCGATTGTTCAAACAAGAGGTGGGAACAAGCACAGCCCTTCTTTACAACGGCCACCAGAAATGATGGAGCAGCCTCCAGACAGAATTACTATAGGAAACACATTAACATAAGATACATTTTTTCCAGCTAATTGACAGCCATGTAAAGGTTAATGCTAAAATCAACTCTCAGCAAACACTATAGGTAATTGTTGTGAACTTACAAACGTTAATTATACCTCACACTGTTCTCTCAGAGCATCCAATTAACAGATGAATAATTAAGAGCTTAACATCCTGATCCGGCTTATACCCAAAACAGTATCATAATGCCACTGGTTCCAAGGTACCAGAAGCTTCAATATGAAAGGAATGGAAGGTGGCAACTATGACAATATTTTAAAACAGCCGCTAATCCAAGGAAGTAGAGATCGCTAAGTCTGACTTCCATACTAGCAAAGCTAGATGAAACCATAACAACATAAAGAATAGACTTTTGCAGGGGCATAGAAGAATAATATAATAACTTCAAGACTTTACCGTGGGTATATGTTGCAACCTGTGTTGTAAATGCTCTTGAAGAGAGAGTGAATAGAGAGAGACAGGCACTTAGGGACATGGTTTAGTGGGCATGGTGGTGTTGGGTTGACGGTTGGACTCGATGATCTTAGAGGTCTTTTCCAACCTCAATGATTCTATGATTCTATGATCTCTCTCAGTCTGGGTGTGCTGACGTTGCAATTTTCCAAAACATGAGAAATCTGGCTGCATATTATGTAGCAGTGGAGGACTATACTTGTATTCCTCCTTGGAAACAAAACAAGATGGTGGCAATAGGAAATGCTGTTTAGGGAGGGTGTGTGAGCCTATCTGCTTTCTGCAATTTATCCCTCTGCTGTGTCCACCTCATCCATAATTGTTTCAGTCAGGATGTTGGTGGGCATGGCCCAGTCTGGTCATTAATCTCATTCCTTTTGACTATGGAAAAGTTACAGTAATCCAAACTAAAATTGATTGTAAACTGCCTCAGAAAAATCACGCAATACTGAATGACTGGGTAAAAAAAAATGCCAGATGACATATAAAGTGATACAGATGGAGGGGGAAATGATGCATTTGTGATGACAGACTTTGTTAGCTATTACCAGTCAGAAAAGAGATCTTATTGTCATTGTAGAAGCTTCTGAAAACATCAGCTCATCACTCAGCAGTAGCCAAAAGGACAAACACAGTCCAATTAATTGTTAGGAAAAGAAGAGAGGCAGAAATAGAAAATACCTCTATGCCAGTATAGAAATCCCATGTATTTCTCACATCTTGAGTGTTATATACAATTCTAGTTACTTCCGTTTCTGAGAAGATGGAGAAACGACATAAAGAAGTGTATAATGGTGATTAGAGGTAAAGAATTTCTTCTGTGGATGCCGAGGTTTAATCTCTTCATCTTAGAAAGATTCTCTCTGAGAGAGAATAGGTCAGAGATTTATCAAAACAAGATTGGTGTTGGTAAAACATGAAGAATGTGAATAGGAAACTATACACCTTTCATCACAGCACAAAGTTAGAGAGACACAAAATGAAATAATTTGGAAGCAAATTTAAAAGAAAGAGAAGGAAATATTTTTCATACAATGTTAGTCAATTGCTGAACTCATTGGCACAGGAGGCTTTGGAGGCCAGGAAATCAAATGGGCTCAGAAAAGTGATTAGTCAAATTGATGGAAGGAAGTTTGTCAGAGGCTGTTGAACTCAATAACCATGATACATGCTCCAACTCTGGAAGCCTCTAAAGTGGGGCTAGTAAGGGGCTAGAGCTGGTGGATACGTTACTACGTATTCAGCCTGTTCTTGTCATCTTTCTCTAATCATATGCTGCTTCCCTCAGTACCCTCCCTTTGACAATAGGCTATAGGCAGAATAACTGAAACAGTATGGACACTCACAGGGTCCTGAATCTATGTCTTAGCCAGGAACATGCCAATTTTTTGCAAAACTGACAGTAGCCAAGAATCCTGCCTTCTGTTTATTTGTCTTGGAAATCTTCTTCAGGTTGCATTTACTCTGTGGTCATTTCCATTCACCGCACGGTGAGTAGCTGGTATCAAAATTTGTGTTGGTATTTCTTGGTGGTTTGGGGCTTTTTTGTTTGATTGGGTTTTTCTAAGTAATGTTATGCATCTAGGTGGTAAGAGAAACAACCTTTCTAGAGAGAAATGAAACCTGTATTTGTTTTCATCTCTTGTAATCTCAGGCTGTGCTAAATAGGATACTGTGCACGAAGGATTTTCAGGAATGGGATTTACACTATTCTGTAATTACTGCCTTACTCCTCATGTATCTGCCATTTCCAGGACTGTGGTTTTCAATGTTTTTTGCTGTTAAAACCTTGAAATTCCAGTTGACAGTTATATATCTCTTTTATAGTGCCCAAGACAATCTTGCTGTTGCTTTAGGATGGGGCTAAACCTGTTCAAATTTTTATTCTTTGCCACTTTTTGTAGCCCATAATGTAAGTAGTGTATCTGTCACTGAAGATACAGGGCACTGTAGATTTCAGCTTTGAGTTTAAAATGGTTTGAGGAACCTGCATTTTAGACAACTGGAAAACTTAGCATTTGCCCTCCATTTATGGAAGGGTTTTCCCTCTAACTGGAGATAACTTTCATGTCCCATGATTTGTATGTTATATTCTAGACTGTTTAAATCAAACAATTTATTTGTGCTTTGTATTATGCTAAATCTCTCGTTAGAGTTCAATTATTAGCAGAAGACACACTTAGAGTTATCTGTGTGTATGTGTGTATCATACTGATGGATCGTTACAGCTGACACATGAACCTTTATTTCTGGGCATTGCTAAAAACAATGTTTAAGTTCTTTGCTCTTTAGTCTTCTGTGAGTCTGTGTTGGAAAGGAACAAAAACCAAACCAGGAGGTGCAAGGAGTGTGGAACTTCTGGTTATTTTCAATTTACCTTGTGGCAAAACAGATGAAATTATTGAATCCAAATAATCTGAAACTATGCAAAAGTAGGCAAAGGGATTTGAAGCCTGGATTCTTCCTTATCTTCTTTTATCTGAATGATACACGTTTCCCCACCATGCATCACCGTACATTTTTTATCTTCAGATACAAGGCAAATGTGCTCCATCTCCCCAGTCTTTGCAGATGAAGAAATAAGAAAAAAATCTGAGAGTCACAACACTGACTTTCTCTCAACCCCACTTTGGAAAAAAACAGCCTCATTTTTCCTCCTATCTCTCCATCTCCTGTTTTCCCTCATCCTTGTTTCCTTTACCACCTCCAGTGGTGCCTAAAGAGTGCATTTGCCCTGCAATAATTTGCATGTAGGCTCACCCCTGCAGTGTGTGTTGACAGATGGAGACCAAAAAGAAAAATCCAGAATCCCATCAAAATATGAGGCTCTTTTGCAAAATGGAGGGAAGAGTTAAAAACTGGAGTCCCGTACCAAAATTCCTTTCAGTGTGTCTAAAGAAAAAATGAAAACCATGGAATAAAATAATCTCTAGCATTTACTTTGTTCCCTTTTGTAATGGACTTGGTGCAAATAATGGGAATTTGTCCTTACAGACTACTTGCAGTGTCCGGGAATATGAGAGAGACCATTTGGGTCTCCACAATATTTATACTCCAGTGGTCGAATCCTGTATTCTTATGCAAGCTACTTTCCTACTGGAGCTGATAGGAATTTTGCCAAGCTATTGCCTTGAATTGAAATGGTATGTGTGGGAGGACTGTGGAGTGACACTCTGAGGATATTTAGGCATGGCAGATACTCATTATGCACTCAGAAATATTTCATAATGAAATGTTATAAATTACAGACGATGATATTTCCTTCTAATCCATTTCAAAAATAAAACACATCAAAAAATTTATCTATAAAGCTGCCTTTCCATTCCTTGTCCTTCAAATGGATCTGTCAAGGATTTGTTCCACATTTTGCAAATGACTTAAGCTGACTGTATTTTCCCCTTTTTATCTCCTGTTGGACACATCTATTTAATGCAAATTCTGTGAATGAGGGAAACATCAGGCTTCCCACTTAAAAGAAAGCCATGCTCATGCTAATCAGCATATCACTCTGAAAACCCATGTGGAAGGAGACATTTTTGCCTCACATTAATTCTGAAATGTGCTTGAAAGCTGTTTTTTTTCTGAAACTTATTGTTGGAGACAGTTATCTTGCTAGAAGGTGACATTGGCTGTGACACAGGCAGATAGGGAGCCTCACTGCAAGGAAAAGTTGCCATTCTGTTTTATAATGATTTAGCTGCAATGGAAAAACATGACTTTATGTGATTTACAAGCTTCTGTGTAAAACACTGTGGGGTTTCTTCCACTGAGCTCCACCAGTGGCTCCGTTGACTCTACGGATGCAAGACGAGCACCCTCATGCATTGGTCCCTCAGATGCCTCCGCATCTTGGCAAAGTTGTATACTGCATGGGAAAAGAATCAGGATAAGCAGTGAATGGTTTGCTAATCCTTCCCTGCAGTACATATTTTTAGCTCTTGGTTTTGTACGAGTTTTAGGACAGGAAATTTAAGGACAACTTGCTGTTGCACAGCTAGCAAACATGCTATGAGAGCCTGGAACGGCAAGCGAGGCTGCCTTGCGAAAAAGAATTGAAATATAAAATACACAGAACTCTCCTAATTTAAGTAGAGTGAAGTAGTGTTTACTCTCATGAGAAAATTGTGGGTGCCAGAGGTTTATGTTATTTAATGAGAAAAAGCTTAATAAGAACCACTTGTCAGAAGCTGAAGTTATCCTGGCATTTCAGTGCCTCTCAGGTAGAGAGGCTAAGACAAACGCTGATTATGAGGTTTGGCAAAATGATGACTGAGTGAAACGTAATGAGATTTGATGCCAAGGTGGCCAGAGTAAACGACGCAATGGTTTCTTCTGGTTTCTTAGGTGCTGTGAAAATGTACAGACTGTTGCTTTGCCATTTGCAGCAGCGTGTCAGCATCTGGCTGCTGAAAATTAGCGTGCCTTGTTGAGAAATATGGTTTGTTTCTGTTATCTTGCAAAGATAATTAGACAACTGAGATAATCAGTTGTTTGCTTCTGAAAAGACTAAATCTAAAAATTTTAATGAAGTCAGGGAGATTTTGATTTAAATTATTAATTATATAACTCATAGAAATTCATCTAAGCTATAAATTTTGATAGTTTTGAAACTTCCGTATCCTTGCAGGCAGACAGTTTTGATAGCAAGGGATATCATGAAAGAGACAAATTGTTCCACAGGTTTTCCGTCCTATCAGAATTTCTCCTATTTTGCCTGTTTAAAGCCTGGCTTAGATGTACTGTTCCTTCATATGGATCATTGCTAAATTTTGAGTAATCTGAAAGATGATGCCGTTTATATTCGATACAATGAAGTTGCAGGACTCCATTGTCAGTGAAAATACCAAAACTGGTATGTTGGCAGTTCATCTCTTCACAGGGCTTCAAACAGGCTGGGAGGATTAGACTAAGTGAGAGCTTTGGTACTAAATGACCCAGTTTGCCCACAACAATATTCTGCGTTTCATTTGAAAGAAGGAATTAAATTTCAGGGCATTTCTGCTGACCTCTAAAGCTTCTTAGAGCTTGATTTTTTTTGACAAATAGCTGTAATTTGTTGGCATGAAGAGATCCAGCAGGATATACTTATTTTGGATGGGAGACCTCATCACAGAAACAAAAACAAGTACACAGTCTGCTACATATTTCAGCTGAAAGTGGACATCTGATGTAGCCACAGCTGGCAGACGATGTTGGAAACATTGTGTGTCTTTCTGTGTTTTTCACTAGTTTATCAATTAGCTTACTTGAAAAGTGAAGATTTGAGTTAAAGATCCTTAGTGATGAGCATGGCATAAATTGCATGTATTGCTATGGCATTCTGTTTAGAAAACACCATCCACATAGATTAGTGATGCTGCTATCATTCTTTTTCTGAGAGGCATGACGGGACATTAGTTTAGTATAAAATGTATGTATGTTTAAGTAAGTTGAAGGGTTTTAATCTTGCCTTAATTCTTTAAGGAATATAAATGTTCATTGCATCTTTCTAAAAGGGAACTATTCACTTGAAGCGCTACAAGGGAAAATTACAGAAACTATGAACTAGAAATGACATCACTGAGTCAGCTTCAATATATTTATTAATGATTGCGAATGAGGAATAGTATTTTTTACCTGCATTAACCACTTGAAATTTCTTTAGAGAGAAGAGAGAGGGATGCTTTAAAGCAGCTTGGAGGATGAAACTAAAATTGACTGCCAAGTATAGCAGTACCTTCCCTTTCTACTCTTGGCAATATAGACACTTTCAGCTGATTCTGCTCTAGGATGTGTTCATGAGGATTTAACTTGTGTATCTTAGAGAGAAAATTGGCCTTTTGTAAGGAAGTTCATGTCCTGATGGCTGAGTAATACAAGACAAATGATAGGATATTTCCTTAGCTCCTTTGGCATCTCCTTGAATTGCAGGTAAAAGTGGAACGAGAACAGAAGTCATATGATTATAGCTGATTTTATAGCTGATAAAAAAAGAAACAATTTACAAAGAACAGTGAAAAAAAGATGGAATTTTGTTCTCTGTGTTAGCATGAAGATACAAGTTTCTGGCAGAACAGTCCATTCCATACAAAAAACTTCCACTCATATTCACATGATGATTGCAAAATCTCCATCTCTCTTGCTCCAGTACAATAGACCTCAGGCAATATCTGCCAGAAAGGAAAGGGTCAGCAGTTGTCCAGAAACAGTTAGGATAGCCTTGCAGGCCTCTGGCATAGCTTCATGGGGGATCAAAAAGACTCTGAGCTGAAAACCTTGGTAATTAGGATCAACTGATTGATGACAACGTTGGGTTGGTGCTCAATAGCAGTCTGAAAAGTTAGTCAAGTATTAGGAATTATTGAGAAAGAAATAGAGAACAAAGAAGAAAATGTCATTCTGCCATTGCATAAAGCAACGGTTCTCTCACATCATGGATAAAGCAGGCAGCTCTGGTCGCCTCATCTCTGAAGAGATACAGAAGAACTAGACAAGTTTTGGAGAAAGGCCGCAGGCATGATCAGAGTAACTAAACATTTTCCACATGAGAAATGGTTGAGTCATTTGGGAAGAAAAGGAGGACAAATTTGAGGAGGACATGACAGAGGTCTGCAAAATTATGACTGCCATGGAGAAGAAAGATAGGAGTCAATTGTTCCCTGTCTTTTCCAATACAACTGGGGGCCATCACATGAATCCAGTCAGAAGCAGATTCAAAACCAAAAAATACAAGCTTTTTTCTTTCAACAGGTTGCAGCCCTGCCAATGGATGTGTGGGCAAGAAAGTTACAGGCCTTCTCAGGGAGGCTGGATTGCAGGTGACCAAAGAGACAAACTACAAAAGGCTCAGGGAAACCCTGGTCTGAAAAAGGTGAGATGCTGAAGGGTGATTCATCAGTGGGTGTTTCACTAGCAGTAAAAATTATCCCCAATGACCTAGGATAATCAGTACTTCATCAGCCAACTGTGAACGTTGCTGAAGTCACATTATGTTGCTAAAGACAAATAAACAAGCAAAAGCTGTTTAGATTTTCTATTATTTAATTAATTTTGCGTTCTAGAGGAAAGGAGTCTGTAAGAGCCCTGGGGACTGATGTGTCTACCATATATATGGACTTCTGAAAATCTAATCAACGTAATCTAATCCCTATAATGTGTTACAAGAGGGATGCTTAATTTATTTTTACTTTGGCCCCCAGTGCCCATAGGAATATTTTTTCTTGGAAACTTGCTCTCATAATCATGTTTGATCCCTTTGTGTGGGGCAACCAGTTGTACTGAGGGGAAAATCTGTGGAAATCACTCATGTTGCCAATTACGAAAGCGATTATTGAACTGGAAATAAAGCTCTTTGGCAGCTGGAAAAAAAGAAGAAAAGTTGTGATGAGTCAGTACTCTGCACCAGAAAGAGCTGTGTCATATGTTGTACTAATTAAATACTAATACAAGTTTCCTTACTGAAAAGTTTCTAGTGCACAGCTTTTGTCCAGCCTTGACATAATCTTGGGGATATAAGGTAGACCGTGTGAAAGAATAGGATCAGATTTTGTGATTTCTTCTGAATAATTCATACCTTAATGAGAATGATCACATGTCTCTTGATTACAGAAAATATTACCTCTGTCATTCATCCCAAAAGTATCCTTTCTCAGATAAAAGAAATCAAATAAAAATAAAAATTAATATAGTGCATTACAATTAGATATGAATCTGACCTGGGATATTTCCTTCTCATTTACAACCTCTCCTTCAAAACCTACTAGGAACAGCCATCTTGGATCCCATTTTCATAAGTAAACTGCATACTTAATTACCCTAATTACTTTGGGTTACTAAGAAAACTGATTTAGTTTTGCAGCTATTGACTGTATAACTACTCATATGTACCCAATTACACCACTTCTGAACGGCATTTTCTTTCTGTGGCTAGACCTAATAATAACTCAGGAAGATCACAAGCAAATTCTGTTCTTAAAATAAATTCGGTTTCCATGATAACCTTTTGGGTATATCTTTTATGCATAATTACTAATTTATTTTTTCCTTTCTATGCATCAGTTAATTTCACAATGGTGACAGTCATGTACCATATTTATCAAAGTATCAGGCCAAGCTGTTTTTGCTGTTTTTCAAAAAACCTCTTCTTATGACAGGTGTTTCACATCATACTTGCACCTATTCTTACATTAAGAGTCAAAGGCCAAGAGTGGCAGCAGCCAACATGGTGGAGGGGGGAACTGAGGGCAATCGGGGTTTAAATGAACATAGGAGCCACCATCACTTCCAGCTGTCCTACGGGTGACGGCTGTGGTCTCCTTTGCCACCCACTCACTCCACTTCAATTAGGCATTGCTTATGAGAAGCCTGGCTGTATTTTTTTCTGGGAGATTGCCTGATGAACAAAGGGCAAACTTTTTTGCTATTTAGGAAAGAACAGAAGTATGCTATTACTTGGATAAATATGCTGCCTGTATTTCATGAGTTAGCTCTGCAGGGCAGTGTGATGCTCCACGGCCTCTTCATGAATCTCTCTCATATTGTCCCCCTGTCTTTTTCCCCTACCCCTTTGATGTTTTGGATTTGTAATTTAACTGTCCTGAAATGACAAGTTACTCCAGGGGAGGTTTAGATTGGATATTAGGAAAAATTTCTTCACCAAAAGGGTTGTCAAGCATTGGAACAGGCTGCCCAGGGAAGTGGTTGAGTCACCATCCCTGGAGGTATTTAAAGGACATGTAGATGTGGCGCTTTGGGACATGGTTTAGTGGTGGATTTGGCAGAGCTAGGTTAA
>NW_008795490.1:12666481-12675387 GCF_000699145.1 Aptenodytes forsteri
GAAGTGGTTGTCACCATCCCTGGAGGTATTTAAAGGACATGTAGATGTGGCGCTTTGGGAGATGGTTTAGTGGTGGATTTGGCAGAGCTAGGTTAACGGTTGGACTTTATGATCTTAAAGGTTTTTTCCAACCTAAATGATTCTATGATTCTATGAAATGAAAGACTCAGTTAACAGACTTTTGTTAATGCAAGATCTTAAGTTTTTGCATCAAATCAGTGTGAGATTTTATGTCTTCAGTAGGAGAGCAATTTGGACCACAAACATTTCCACTAAGAATTCATCTTATCCTATGAAGAACAGATAAAAAAGAAACAGATGCAGGCATCTGGACACTGAAAAGAAAAATCTAAGCAGGATCTATAAATGATGACATTCACCTCATTGCAGAAACCTGCACACAAAATCCTAAGGTACCACTGTTTGGCTCAGCATCACCAGTAGCTGGATCTAGGGATACATGATTGTCCCTCTGGCAGATGAAACCTCGCTAAGAGCAGCGTCTGAATGTGCCCTTCTGCCACAGACTGCGGAGTTGATGCTGCTGCTGTTCATGGCAGGAATGGGGGAAAGGAGGAGGGAGGACTGTCCCCTCTGCAACCCTCCAGCTCCCTCGTGCCAGCTGCAGCCAGCTGTTGAGCTCTAGCGGCCAAAATACAGTACTTTGAGTTCTTTAGACAAGTCTGCTTCTTGAACAGCTGCATTTCATCTTGTCTGCAGCAATGCAACAAGTCAGGCCATACTGGCTCTTTTTCTAGCATCTTATATCTCTTGCAAGTTGGGAAAGGAGGGCAAAGGTTGTGTTCGGGAAGACATCTCTATGAAAGGGAATTTCATTGCAAGTTATCATATTTTTTCTTCTAATAATCTTTATTTGAGTTAGAACTGTAGGTATTTCACAGAAATAACCTGAAAATTAGCATTAGAGGCAGTCTGGCTCTGTTGCTGTTGTTCATATTTTAATACTAAACTGTCAAGAAGTTTTGTAAAAATGTATCTGATTATTTTATTTGGAAAATTAGTAAAATCCTGGCAAAAGGCTGGTGGTCTAAGTTTCAGGAAATTACCTAGGAAAGTCTTTATCTGAGACAGACATGCGTCAACACGGGTCCCTCACATGCCTCCAAAGTCCTTTGAACATCAAGCAACCTCTTTTTCCTAGCATTTTAGTTGGTCTTGGTGTCCTTTGGATTCACAACAGGTTTTTCTTCTTCTTCTTCTTTAAGCTTGAAAACATTGGAAAAAGAGTTTCCTGTCTGATGTAGTTGTATTCTTTAATCAGCTCTTTCATTATGAGCTGCCCAAAACCAAGTGTCTGCTTTTATTAAATGACAGGTAGATTGAAGAATGACAAGTTGACAGGTTGACAGGAGAATGAAAAATGTTATAAAAGATTTGGATAGTCAGATCTGTTAGTCTGAAGGAAAGATAGATGTACCGGGAAAGGCTCGCCTTGGAATAGAGAGGAAAATTGAGAGGGAATAGGCTTCAACCACAGAAAGTAATTACACAGAAAATGGAGCCCAGTTTGCTTGCTAGAAAATAAAGGTAAATGAATAAACTTCATGAAATGATTCAAGGAAAGCTTGGACTAATTTTTTTGTAAGTGAAAATGTGTACTTCAAGCAAGGTACAAAACTTCCTCAGAGATATGGCATATTGTTAACAGAAACAATGAGAATTATAAAAATGAGATAGGAATAATCAAATTGACAAACTGCAAATGCAAAATTTACAGCTGTGAAAACTCCTGTCCATCCATATTCTTATTGTATTAAGCCTCACCATTGCAAATTTAAACTGACCTTTCAAAAAGGTATCTGAGGTAAGAATGGTGAGGGGCACGGAACAGAACCCATGTGCTGGTGGCTTGCAGGGTTTCTATCTGTACAACATCCACACAATGCAGTATGGACAACAGGTCCCTCCAAGAAACCCAAAAGGAGCAATAAAAGTGGATACACTATCTCGTGGGAATTATGTATGCTATTTAAAGGAAAGGCACCTGATGGGCAAGTATGAAAGAAAAACCTTGATTGCCAGATTCATGATCAAAGACTCACAGCCACCCAAATGCTATCCAACAGTCTAATCCAAAGCCTTCTGAAAGTAATGAGTCTTTTCATCCATTTGAACAAGCCTTCGATCAAGCCTTGTGTCTCAAGAGAAAAAGTTTATACACTATTAATGCTAAAAACCAAGGAAGGCATTTAAGTGTTCATTACATACCAAAAGGATGGGCAAACACTTCTGCACTTTACATTTCCAAATTGAAGACTGATAGGAAAACCCAGTGGTGATCTTGGATATTTAGTGGGAAGTAAAAGCTGGCTCTGACTAACACTTTTTTATGTAACCATTATAGGCCATGGGAAAACGCAAAGATTTGCCATACATTCACAACAGAAATCTGTTGTCAAGAGCTTTGTGCAGCGAGAGATGAAGTTTTCATAAAACCAAAGTGTATAAGTAAAAAAAAAGCTCAGTTGCTTGTCACCTCAGATCTAACTTTACTGCAAGCACATTTTCAGTGACAGATTGTAACGCAGATCAGATAATATACTGAATGTCATGGAAATTATTCAAAATGTCAAAACAAAGCATAATTATTAAAACAAATCAGAGTGAAGAAGAAAATGTGATAGAGCACAAAATGAGCATACCTATGAGATGGTCTGCAATTTTTTTGAGAGCAACATCAAAATGGTAGCACTTGGCATGTATGTTTCTTTTATAGCACTGACAGCGATTTTAACATTGCAATGTCTGTGAGCATACTTATACTTAAAAATGTTTTGGAAGAAACAGTTTCAGGTATTTCAATACCTATACTTTGGGCTCCTTTTGAGTTGCACGTATTTTTCTATATAGGACTGGCCTGCATGACTTAAGTGGGCATGTTGCCATGGCTTTCAATTCAGCTGACAACATATGCAGTTAGCCCAGAAGGAGAGATGCAGAGCTAAATGCCGTGAACAATGAGAGAGTAAGTGAGGCTTGTGGGCCATCTAATCAAGAATTTTTCTTAGGGGTTAACACAGGGAAATGTTTGTCTCAGAGGTACTTAAAAATGAAAATATCACCCCCATATAATATACCTGATATAAAGGAAATGTCTTCTTGTCTTTAATAATACTGTGAGAATTGCTGAGGCAAGGTAGAAGAGTTTTAGGTCAGCAAATATTTTGTTGCTGTTTTCATGGCTGTACAATAGAGCTGGACAAATAATTTGCAATGTTTATTCTCCTTGTCTGCTACTGGAATATCAGCGACAAGATCATGATTTCCTTCAAATATATCCACAGCTATATCCATGCATGCTACTGTGCAATGTTACGTACCAGAGAACACCCACCTGTAATAGGCATGCTGTCAATGGTCACCAAGGACAGAGATCTCTGTAGTCCCCATCACTGTTGGTGTTGTCCTTGTCAGGTGCTACTCAGACTTCAGTGTAGAGGTATCAAGAATTCCAGTGTTAGAAAATTTACCTTGAAGAGATCTCAATATTTAGACTGCTGTAAATGGCCACAGGCTTTGTTCTGTGGCAAAGTTTTAACCAAGATTATCGCATCAAACCCAGATCAGTACGTTTAACCTAGTAATTATCAGGCCACGAGTTGAAGCCCATGTTCCTGTGACAAAACAGTTTACATAACATGTAATGATGTTCCCTTAACCCACTACAGTCATTGCCACATCTTGGTAGGACCAAACAACACAGAATATTACATTCCATCTGAATCTTTGTTTGCAGGCTATACTGCCCTCGATGCTCTTATTCCAGCCTTATCTGGATCGCATTGTACCTGGTCCAGTCTTCCTTGCTTGTGACTCTGACAAGACTGCACAGCTGGGTCAACAGCTTGGCGAGCCTCCATGGGAGCAATGCACAGGGACCAGTGCTCCAGGGAGACTGGCAGCCTCTCTGAGCTGCACTTCGGTAAGGCTCCTCTGGCTGAGCACATGGTATTCCTGTAGGCCTCCTCTATGCAAAGGCAAATGAAACTTGTCCAGTCTAAACAAGTGCAAACAGTCTGTGATTGTAGCCATTTAAGAAATCCATTTAATCTAGCAAATGTGTGCAGTAATGCATATGGTGTGCTTCCCTGGACATAGGTCATATCCATCAGCTCAGAACGGCTAGCATGGAAAGGTAGCAACCAGCAGAGCATTCCCCGACATGGAGGCTGGAGTATTGGCAGACTGGGAAAATATGAAATGGGGCCAGGGAGTGACATCTGATGAGTTAAGATAATTTATATCAGTTGATGTAAGGGCACTGTTCTTCATACTAGTGAGATCATACTGATTTATGGCTGTTCTGTCTGGTCTACATCTGCAATTCTATATTTTACATATTTGGGTGGAAGAATGAACTGACCTCATTCAGGTAAATGATCTGTTTCTCGTATATATGCCAGGAGACAAAGATATCAAACATTTATTTAAGCTTGCAAATATTATAAAATAAAAGAAAAAGTATGCTTGAGCAGTCTGCAGCAGAATCGTAATGTTCTCTGAGAGTCGTATGGTCGCTGCTCCCTGGGAAATAAACAGTATCTGCTGTTCTAATATTGATTTTTCATTCTTCATCATACTTAGTCAAGCCTCTCCAAACTAGGCATCAGCTATTCTAACAAATAGCCAAGGAATGGGAGGAGGGTAATATATATACTCAGTGCAGCCTATTCCCTTGACTACACCAAGTGATCCATTTTAGCAATTGTCTTTGCTTCTAGTGACCTGTGTCACTGACAGTGGTGCAGACTCAAGCTAAGCCCTTTAGAGCCATGCCAGCAATTTAGTCTCAGCATTTATTACAAAAGCATTTTCTTCAGTTCTTAGTTCACTCATTTTTTTAGTTAATGTCTTGTTCTAATTGTATATATAACTTTCAACAAAGGAAAATAAGAAGAAAAAACCCTAATGTGAGACCAGATACTGACTGTCAGGACCCCACCGTGTGCCAGTGGCACCGTTCCTGGGCCCCTCGTTGGTGCTTCCTTACTGCACGCTCACCCCATCCCACCGGTGAGTGTGTACATGTGTCAGAGGGAGGTGGAGAATCCTTTCCTCACCATTCCCTTTGGCATGTGGTACATGCCACAGAGCTCTGGCAGAGCAGGAAACCTGCAGGAGAGCACCAAACTGCCTTTGTAGCCAACCCCTATGTTGGGTAAAAGCATGAAAATGATATTGTAGACACATTATAGTGGTGAGGATTTTCTGTTTTTTCTTTTTACAGCTGGTTATAAAACTACTGAAGACAACTACATCAATCCTGACACAGTGAAAATCCCTGAAAAATGACGAAGTTAATAGCTTTTTTGGCTCAGGGGATGTGTTTTACGTACTAGACATTCTGGCCCCAATAGCATCCGGCAATCATGGTTTTCCAAGCCACTTCGACTTTCGAGGTGAATGAGAGTTCTGCCAATAGGTGATGATCGGAGTAGCTTTGAAGGCATTTTTGGTGGAATCGGACAACTGCCTACCCACCTTGACTTTGCCTACCTCACCTTCTGGCTCCAGTGTGAACTCTTCTCAATTTATCTCACACAAAAATAAAAGAAAATCAAAACAGGAGAAAGCCTGGTTTCCTCAGTAAGGAGAACAACGTATTTAACAGGATGCTTCTGGCTCCTAGATAACCTACACAGACAGGATGGTCTCCAGGAATGAGAAAGGAGGAAAAAAAATGTGAAAATATTTTAGAACGAAATTCTATCAGGACCCACACATTATAGTCTCCAAAACAATACAGTGGTTGTTATGAAATTTATTCATTACATTATTTTTTTCTGCAGAGTGATTCTCTGTAACTAATAAAGTTAACTGCGTACATAAAGATAATGGTGGCTATTAAAAAGCCTTTAATGACAACTACTATAAATTAAGAAGGGCACAAACAGTTAATAGTTAACGGCTTCAGTAAACTGAAGCTACATTACTGGAATTTTTATTCCTCATTTTTCTGAGGGCTCAACAAAAGGTGTGACTATGCCATCACTGGAAACCAAAAAAATTACCAGATGGCAATTATTGCAAAAACTGTGAGCCATATCCTCAGTGGATGTAGATAAAAATATCCTACGGAGAGCAGAGGGGACCTGGCCCCCATGGCTAAACCTTTGTGCCCACGGAAACACTGGGGCTGAGAGAATGGTAGGAGGGATGCTCTTTCCCTCCTAGTAGTTTTTCTCTCTAACTGGAGTGGCTTCAGTAACTATTTCCCGTGCCTAATAAGCCCTTTTTCAAAGACATATTAATCTAAGCAAAAGCTTTTACCATCCAAGTTTTAATAATATATAAAGTTCTTCATATCTGGTTTTACATCTGCTCTGCCTACTTTCTTCATACTGCCCTGCACGGCACTGACATTGCCTTCTGTGTCTAAGCTGTGTATGGGTAGTGCTGTAACTCCCTCCCTCCCTCTTTCATTTTCAAATTGCCATTTATTTTATCACTGATAAGCACTAGAAGCCAAAGTTAATCCTAAATGTGGACCCTCTTAAATGTCTTGAAGTGGTTCATTTTGAGTAGAGACACTACCGACATTTTCCTTCAGCACTTTCTATTAGAATACGTGGTGCTCATGATTTGATTTTTAAGATGATACTCTCCCACTGAGAAAGGACTCTTGAGTGTTTGGCATGCGAGTCCTATAATCAGCCTGAGAAAACCAGGAAGCAGAGGATACACGTAATGCTTGCAAAGATCACTGCAATGCCCTATCGCCAATGGGATTTTACTCCCATTTAATAGTAATTTAACTGAATCTCTAACCTGATGGAATACATGTGCATGGGATATGCCCTGTGTTTACATGTGTTCTTCCTAGGATCTCATCTTCTCATGTTGAAGCTCATGGGCGAATGCCTACTGAGTAAATAGGAATAGCGTTCTGGTCTTTTAGAAGGAACATAATATTGGGAGTTAAGAGGTTTGTGATTCTGCAACACATTTCCCGAGAAGCCATTAAATCTCTTTTTGCCTCAACTCTGTTGCATTCTTTAGCAGTAATAAAAATATATAGATTTTATATATAAAACATGTAGGTGCTATTTTTATAGTATTTTTTCCATCCTCGATTCTTAAGTTACTTTCTGATGAATTTTGTATTCCATTAGTAGTAAGAGAAACTTTTGAAAACCACAAGCACAAAAGTTAATGCCATCTGTTTTACGAACCTGCCATCTTCCTTCAGTGCTTGCCTCTCTTCTTCATTGTGAAGACCATTCTTTCCTGAAAAACCTGATTTGCCTCCCTTGTTTTCTCACTTCTTGGGGCAATGTTCTGTTTCTCCCTTCTTTCATTTTTTTATGTCCCATTCTTTGAGCCTTACGCCCCCTCTTTCTTTCCTTTTGATGTATATTTCTTTTTCTATGCCTCTTTCATGAATTCTCTCATTTTTTCTGTCAGAATACCTAAGAATTAGTGTTACCTTCTAAATTCTATTTGAAGTTATTTGGTGGGCACATTATAAGTCAGCATAGTTTTCCTTTTCTTTGCTTTTGCCCACCTAAGCTGCAAAATTGCTCTATGAAATCAAGCTTGTGAGATTTCAAATCTCTGAAGTAATGCCTGAGGAAAGAAAAAAATCGAAATTTTCCTGAGGATTATTTTAGATTACTCTATTGCAAAATACCTCAAGAAAAGAAGAATTCTCTACATGAACTCTCCAAGTACGATTCCCATTGTGCTAAAAGCTCTCCAGGTGAGTTTGCAGCCTGGGATCAGTTATTAGACAACTTGTTGCTGCATGGTGAGAGAGCTGGAATTATTAAAGCCATAATAATGTAACTTAAATTGCATTTTAGGAGAATGAAGCCCTGAAATTTACTGAGTGAAATTATAAAATCTCCAGTAATGACAGTTATAAAAAATAGGTTAGATGATCAATTGTCCAAATGATTTAGGTGTGACTGAGCTTGCTCTGAGGAAGGTAGATGGATTGAAAAAAAATGATCCCATCCTACATTTGGATGAGGATTGCAAATTCTTGATCATTATGTGCATCTTCTGTTCTCTTTTCACATAGTATTTATGGCTGCTGCATGAAAGTGGAAGGCAGCTGCATTTGCTGCAATATCTTTCTGAGATCTCTGTTAGCCTGGTATCATGCTGGAGAAGAGAACTCCATGGGGAATAGACACAGGGAAATTATTTAATCCCTCTTTATCAGGCCCAGGGAGATTTCCAGAGAGGTGTTGCTTTTGGTGCAGTATCTTTCATGCAGGATCTGCTCCCACAGGAGGACAGTGTCTGCGGGTGGACTCGTACAGGCTGGAGCAGGACTCGCAGCAGGAAGACTCCCATGCCAGCCACGATGCAAGGAGGCTGCCGGCTGAGTGGCTGGAAAAAAGACCACCGTCTAGTCCCCAGAGGCTGCAGGGGTTGTGTGTGCATCCCCAAATGCAGAGGCAGAAAAAACCCTCCCACTTCAATGAGACAACAGTCAGTGTGTGCTTGGAGGGAGTACTATAGACCAGTTAGGATCACAGGGTAGAAGTAATTTTCTGCAGTGGCAGCAAGCATCATGCCAGGCATACATTTTTTTCATGCAGCCCGTTCTTATACTGATAGCAAGAAGGAAGAGGTAAGCTGCAGCTTTGGGAATGTGCCTGTTTGTACATGCATACTGAAGTAGTCAGATCTGAGAGGGGTTCCCTGTGCAGTGGAAGTGTGTAATATCTTAAAGTGGTATTAGCTGTAGTTTCTTTAGACACATTGGTGGGTAGAACTTTAACAAAATAAAACCAAAACTCACACAAGTGTGTTTCCTTGTATTGGGTCTGGCTGAGATGGAGTTAATTTTCCCCATAGCAGCCCTGATAGTGCTGTGCTTTGTACTGGTAGCTAGAAAGGTGTTGATAACACACCAGTGTTTTGGCTACTGCTGA